>NC_056524.1:53085101-53090026 GCF_019175285.1 Sceloporus undulatus | reverse complement strand
ACGCGGATTTGCCATCCGCGGATTTGAGCATCCGCGGATGGCAAATCGGGAAATTGTCCCAAATGGCGGCGTGCGTGCACGCGCGCCACCATTGGGGACAATTTCCTTCTCCTCCCTCCCTTCTCTTGCTTCCCACCTCCCTTCCCTCCCTGCCTCCCTCCCTTCCCTTCCCCTTACTTACCTTCTCAGGGCAGCGGCTTGGCCTCCACCGCCGCCGCTGCGAGGGAAGCCGGGTGGCAGTGGTGGCGGCGGAGGCCAAGCCTCGGCTTCCTCACCACCGCCGAGAAAGGGCACGATGGCAGTGCTGGAGGCCTCTTGGCCCCCAACAGCACCGCCACCGGGCCTTTCCTGCAGTGGCGGCGAGGAAGCAGGGCTGCCGCGCCAGAGGCCTTCAAGGCCTCCCGCGCCGGCATCCGGCCTCCTCCAGGCCTAAAACATTCGTGTCTGTAACTAGGGCAGTGGAACAGACCACACCCAAAAAGTGGCGTGCCTGCCTGGCGCCTAGTTTTGGATCCGCCGGGAAGCCACAGCCTCCAAATATCCCACAAAAAGCAGGTTTCTTCTTACGACATGCAGTGCACCAATCTGCACTCACGACATCGTAATGGCGGCCACGACATGCGGACGCTATGCGCCGGCACGTCATAATGGCGGCGCCTGTCTGTACAGGTGGCCACCATTTTCACGCCCTCGTCACGTGTGAAGGCATCTAGAAAGCAACGACCCACAAGGCACCCCTCACACATAACGAGGGTGTCCTTTTCGGTCTGTCTGGACTGGGCCTAGGTGACCAAATAATTTTTTATCCTATTATAGCTCCACAGATAAGAAATATTACCATCAACACAGTTAATTGCATTGGCCTTCAAGAAAACTTGTTCCCTTCCTATTTGGTGTCAAGTAATACAATAGTCACATGTTTCTCTCCTACTTTCTTTTTCAGGCCAGTCAGTGAAGAATTGTTGCAAAAGGAGCCAGCATGTGGCAATTCTGCCTAAGAAGACAGATTTTGTGACAAACTGTTATACAACATCTAAGTAGTGTTAGAATAATAGAGTTCCTTACCATCTTAATTGTTCTTGAAAAATTCCTCTTCCTGCCTAGACTACAGTGAAAAAAGCCAATATTGTTACAATAAAAATAATTTTTCACATCCATCATTCACACAATTTTGCAGACAAATAGTTTTAGATGGGTAGTTTTCCTCCTCTTAAATGCACGAGATAGCACTTTGTTTTCAGGGTTGCTCCAGAACTTTCAAAATAACCCCTTGATCACTCTGTCCACACTCTAAAAAAAAAGATTCCAGGGTTATCACCTCCTTTGGCTTACGATATACAAACCAAACAAAATCTTCCACACCAGAGATGACACATGTCAAATGCTGTACTGTGGTTCCACAATATCCTGATCTTCATTCACAGCTTACTACACAGAGAGTAATGGAAATCATAGGAGTACTCAAGATGCCTTTCAAAGTATTAAGCATAAGGTCCATTATTGCACAACACAGTTGGATCCTGTGTAAACTTCTGCTGTTGCTCGCATTGCCAGCATCATCAGTGTCAGAATATTTCTAAATGAAAAGTTTCAGAATATATTAATATATATGGTGGGCTTGTAGTTGTCACACTATTCTGTCCTCAAGAAGGCTTGTCAGAGCTAACGATCTCTAGAGTTCGATAAAAAGCTAACAGAAACATGGATTTTTAGATTATATCCTAAGTTGCCAGGTATGTCAAGGAGAGATCTATTAAGCATTACTTAAATCACATGCACATTAGAATAAGGTCACATCATAGTCAGGCACAATCATTTTTTATAAGCCTTCTGACAATGAAAGACCATTTTTATTATTTTAAACTGATAAAAGTTTTGCATTTTTAAAGGTTCTCACTGGACTGACAATTGATCAGCACATTATTTAATCCTCTGTCTTAAAAACAGCACACCTACAATCTAACTCCTGCCACCAGCTCCTCAAATGTAAACTAATGGCTTGGCTTCCTATTAAGCTCCTGAATGAGAACACTCAAACAAAAGGGGATACTGGATTGTATCTAAATTTTTTTTTAAATGCAATATCCAAGATTGACATGCAGAACATAGAGGAAAATTATTCATAATTCCCATCACAGTATCATATCATGAAGGAGCTTAAATTAGGATTTGATTCACAAGAAATGAGTCTCTCAGTAGGGTATATAGAGTAATGCTGAGAGTTATAGGTTGCACACACATACAGCCTCTAATCCGTACCTGATATCTTTTAACATCTAAACTTTTCTAATTATTTTTTAAATGTTAAGTCAATTTTATTAAGCTGCCCTGGAGATCTGGGGTAAAGAACGGATATAGAATATTAATAACAACACCCCACATTTTTGGGATCCAGGCTCATCTCAAGTACTTCAGAACAAAAGGTCTACATTTTCCATGTAATTTAGACTGCCAACCACTCTTTACAAACTGAAAGCCATCACAAATACAAATACAAAATCAAGAATGCTTTTTTGAAACATGCCACATATAATACCCGATCTGGTTGCAATCTGATTTGTTAATGGAAGAGACAAAACATTGCCTTAGAAATTGATCCAATCTCTCACAAAGATTCATTACTATGGCATTCCCGCTCCCCTAAGGTATAAATCAGAGCTAGTGTACAAAGTAGACTGGCCAATGCCTTCAAAAGCTTTGTAAAATACTCCAGAAGCCAACGAACAAAAGCTTAAGTCCACATTAAGAATTGAAAGAAAATTTACAGTAGAAGTAGCTGGATGTATTAATCATCCCTCCCACGCACAAGGTAATTTGTCAGTAGAGGTTCGGACACATCAGCATCTAAGAATCGCTTTTGTAAATGGTAGGCCCAAGTCGTCAAGCCTCCAAGATCACTTAATATATTTCTGAGGCAAACTGCTCCTTGGTCTACCTGGGAAGCCTTCTGTAATTGCCACTAAGAGAAGCATTCTCAGGGCTAACACGAGAACCTTTCATGACAAGAGACAATCAGGATACCATTCAGAGTACGGTCATTGAGAGAGAGACTGGATATAGTAGGAAAAACCCTCAGCCAGGTTTAATTCTTAGCAGGACAAAAAAAAGTTTAAGTACACACACAAGGAAGAACCGGATGAGAAGCCCCGGGGGAGCGAATGTCAGTTGTGGGGAATGGATGAATAGTCTAAAATGTATATAATACAACTCCAGCTGCTGAATATGAAACATGAAGTGCTAAATTACAGTGATGAAAACACTACACTGGATATGTAATGTATTACAGGAATTTCAAAGAATCACCATGTGTTTATAGACTATACAAAACCTGTGATTGTACAGAACACAAAAGAACTATGATTGTTTTTCAAAGAAATGATGACCACATTTGATTGTTTCATGAATAACATGTTCTTAGTCAGAGTCAACAGTTAGGCAAATATGGAAACAGAACAGTTTCCCAATTGGCAATACAGATATGCCAAGACTGTATTCTATCATTGTATCTGTTAACATGTTGCTGAAAAATTGCATGCATAAAAGCAGGATAAACTTGGAAGAGTTTGTGTGGAAAGCTGGAGGAAGAATATCAGCTACCTAAGATTTGCAAATGACACCATATCAAAGAAAAATATAATAGGGAAAAAAGATGGAGAAAGTTAAGGCAGAAATGCAAAGCAGGTTTACAGCTGAAATTTAAAAAAACAAAATAATGTTTTTTGACCAGAAACCGATTTACAATACAATTTAAAATCAGTAATTTTAAAGTCAAGAAATCAAAAGAAGATTTGGACTTGGAAGGACAGTCTATGGAAGGACCAAACAGAGCCCGAAGTGAAAATATATGATGAATACCAAAGTTGGATGGCCACATCATAGTACTCCCCACTCTATGTATGGTTGTGAAAGCGAGGAAAGCAATAAAACTTGATAAAAGAAACAACATTGAGATTGGTGCTGGCAGAGGAGTCTACAAATACTGTGCACTGCTAAAAAGACAATGTATAGATCTTAAGACAAACAGGCTGAATCTCCGAGAGTCAACATGAACGAAAACTGAGGTTTTGTACATCGTCGGCCTCCTCATTACGCGGATTTGCCATCCGCGGATTGAGAGCATACCGCGGATGCAAATCGGGAAATGGTCCCAAATGGGGCGTGCATGCACGCGCGCCACCATTGGGGACAATTTCCTTCTCCCCCTCCCTTTTCCCTTGCTTCCCAACCTCCCTCCCTCCCTGCCTCCCTCCCTTGCCCTTCCCCTTATTACCTTCTCAGCGCACGTCTTGGCCCCGCCGCCGCCGCTGCGAGGGAAGCCGGGTGGCAGTGGGTGTCGGCGGAGGCCAAGCCTCGGCTTCCTCCTCACCACCGACGAGAAAAGGGCACGATGGCAGTGCTGGAGGCCTCTTGCCCCCAACAGCACCGCCACCGGGCCTTTCCTGCAGTGCGGGCGAGGAAGCAGGGTTGCCGCGCCAGAGGCCTTCAAGGCCTCCCGCACCGGCAATCCGGCCTCCTCCAGGCCCCCGTCGCTGCGGAAAGGCCGGATACCGGTGCTGGAGGCCAATAGTTTTATGCTATCTGCATGATATGGTCAAAGTACAGTGGGTCCTTATTATACGCGGGGATCCGTTCCAGACCACGGAAGGGCCGGGTTAGAGGTGTTGGAGGCCAAGGAGGCCCCGCACCGACACTCCCCTTCGGCGGCGGCAGCAGTGGCGCGGAGGCCGGGTGTGGCGCTGGAGGCCTGGAAGGCCTCTGGCGCTGCTGCCCTCCACGCCTCCTCTTCCCCATCTCCACGCCTTTTTTTCTTGAAGAGGAGGCGCAGAAGGGCAGCAGCCGCCAGAGGCCTTCAAGGCCTCCAGCGCCAGCAACCCGGCCTCCTCCAGGCCTCCGCGGCCATGGAAGGGCCAGGATCGGCTGGGGCG
>NC_056524.1:53070252-53085076 GCF_019175285.1 Sceloporus undulatus | reverse complement strand
GTGCTGGGGCCTCTTGGCCTCCAACACCTCTACCCGGCCCTTCCGTGGTCTGGAACGGATCCCCCGCGTATAATAAGGACCCACTGTACTTTGACCATATCATGAGATAGCATAACTCATTGGAAAAGATGATAATGCTTGGTAAAATGGAAGGCAATAGGTAAAGAAAGTTTCAAGCTACTGCCATAAATCTGAAGACCTGAGGTTAAGAATACGGTGATGTGGGGATCTCTCTTTTATAAGGCTGCCATCAGTTTGAAACCAGTTAAAAACAAAGTGATGAAAAACTATTCATGCATAGTACCATGACTTTCATTTTGCAAAAGCAAACAGATTTTTTTCTCACTTTTTCTAAGGTAGATCATATTAAACAATTTGACTTTTCTCATTTGAATCTTTTATAACTGAGAACCTTCCAGGTGCAGTACATGTCTAAGACATATAGCCTAAAATGTAAAAGGATACATTTGTATGAAACCAATGTAAAAGACAGAAAATTTGGACTGAAGCCATGGTGCCCATGGTATGGCTTAGGTTAATCCCCCCCATGCCCCTTACTAGAAAACAATTTGAAACCATACAGCTGATTTCAAAAAACATAAACCTAGAAACTGATGCCAGTTTAATGTGATGTTGTGTGCCTTCAATTTGTTTCTGACTTAGGGTGACACTAAGGTGACATTAAACCTATCATGGTTGTTTTTTTTGGGGGGGAGGGGGGAAAGGTTTGTTTGCTATTACCTTCCTCTGACACAGACAGATACTTGCCCAAGTCACCCACTGGATTTTCATGGCCAAGTTTTGAACCCTGGTCTCCTAAAGTTCTAGTCCAATATTCAAACCACACACCACCACTGTGTCAGTTTATTGTGACCTTACCTATAAACAAGTAACTCTCACTTTTATGTTTATTATATTTTCTCTTCTAAAAACAGAAATAATTCACCAAACCAACACAAACACTTTAGGTCAATGTGGCACCAATTTGCATTACACTGTTCCCAATAAACTTTAAAAATGTTCCTTTCTAATTAATACATCATATGAAAATAGAATGTGGTTCTTGACATCCTGAGTCATGAATTCTTTTGAGAATCTAAGGAAAGTCATACTTCCCTTCCCCCCCAACTGAAAAAAATACAGATAAAAATATACACCATTTATTTTATTTTTGCATACTATTTACAGTGCGCCCTCCCCTTACACGGGGATCCATTCCAGATCCTTCTGCGTAAGGGGAAATCAGCGTATGCTGAAGCCGCATAGGAACTAATGGGGCACGCAACAGGCTCTTTTGGGGCGGCTTTCAGCATATGCTGAAAGCCATGTATGGCACACCTGTGTAAAACACAGGCGTGCTGTACTTTACTGCAATAGAAACTGAGTTTCTTCACATAGACTAATCTGGTATAAAAAACACTTCATGAAAACTTGAAAAATACTTTTTATTTTATTTTTTACTTTTTACTTTAGTGCTCACTATAGTAGGAAAAATGCAAATAGGGAGGAAACCAAAAACAAACATCAGATGGCATCTAGTTTGAAACTCATCTAAGGACCACAACTTAAGAATCCACAATACAGACTGTTAGAGATTAGGAACTTCGACATATAAAGCCTCTTGAAACATTCTCTTCACTGTAAACTCCAAAATAAGATTCTACAATCAGACAGCATCCCAAGACTTTTCCATAGTTTTTTTTAACACCAATTCCCAATGTCATATTAACATGCCATTTTCTTTATTTAAGCTATATCAAAACCTTAAGAGCCAATGATGGAAGTGTGAAATGCACATATTAGTAAATTCATCAATATGCTTTAATACAATCCAAGCTCACTCCCATACTTTCAAGCAACAGAGCATAATCAGTGAGAGAGCTTCTGCATACTAATTTGAAAATGCAGACTCCCTGTAGACTTATATTACAGAATTAAAGCATAAAAAAATCACACACAAAAGTGTTGATTAATTTGCTTCTATGCAATGAGAATTAAATTAAATTCAATGCCATACTAGTATAGTTCAAGAAATCAGGAATATTGGGTAACAAGAGTTTCCTAGTATATTGTGCTGATGTACACTGTTTACAAAACACTAGTATTAGATTTTTGCTTTCAGGAAAAGCTTAGATTTTAAACCAAGGATGGACAAACTAGTGAGAGATGCTTTACCCTTCTGTTCTCACATCCAAAGCCAAAAAATAAATAAAAGTGCACATGTGCTGCAACACAAGGGATTTCAAGCAGGATGTCAATCAAAGCACAATTATGCTTTTTATGCAGTTTGAATTTCATCAAATATGCACCCAACTATTCCAATTATTCGAAGCACACTAAAAATTTGACAGGTTGTTGTATTTCACAAGTTTGTTCTTGCTTTTCATTTCTTTTTTAGCATTACAGTGTGTAATTCACTTCACTGAGGAAGAAACTCTGACTGCTGGCACCCACAACGGACCAAACACCAGGGATGTTGCCGGGGGGGGGGTCCTTGGGATCCGGACCCCCCCTTCCATTAGAAATATGAATGGTGCATGCTGCTGCGCTGCCACAGCCAAGCCCCATTATAATGGTGGCACTTAGTCTGGACCCCCCTTGCTAAAATCCCTGGGCTACGTCCCTGCAAACCTGCGCTGGGCAATCTGCACCACTGCCCGCCTTCTTCTAGCAGACAGATAACCAAAGGGGATGAGTTGCAGGGACAAGCGGTGCACACAATCATTGTTTCTCTTCTGCTAGAAACAGAGGCTTCGGCCCAGTTGTCTGAGGAACAGCAACCCGGCCCCTGGCCTCAAAAAGGTTGCCTACCCCTGTATTAAGCTGATGGGGAAATACCTCAAAGCAGTTGCCAGGATAAAAATAACCTGATTCATAGTCCGCGCACAACCGGAAAATAAAGCAAGGGTTTGCCAAGGTTCATTCTCATCGGGACTGAAGCATGACCAAAATGGGCTATTATCTCTACTGTATGGAAGGAAAATGAAGGAGTGGGCTCTTTCACATTCAGCTGTTCAAAACGCAAATTATACAGCCCATCAACAGCATTTATGAATTTAAATGATGTCCCAAGTTTTCTATCTACTTGTTAGGGAGATACAAGGCTCCCTTATGGTGCAAGGGCTGTGCCACTCAAAGTGGTGATCCTTATACTTGTGCTGATCCCTGAACCACTGGCCTGTCAGTGCCTGGCAAGTCCCAGGGAAGAAACAATCATAGCTAAATAGTTACAAATATGGTGCCACTCCCTGGCACACAGGTGGAAAAAAAATTGGGGTTCCCTCATTGGACAGACTAAGAAACACTGTCCCTATTGAACTTTGGGAATTCTGATGCCTGCCTGTGGGTACTGTTAATTGTTAAGACATCTGAAGCAGGTTTACTATGGGCTACATAAGTCTGCTTTGTCATGTGGTGTACACCTACATCCTTAGCAGACACAACTGTTCCTCTCACAGGGTTGGCACATAAATGATATACAGTAAATCAAACTGCTCAAAGTAGGCAGACTTTGTAGCCATCTATAATTATGATTATGCTACAGATTGCCACCACTGCAAGATTTAAAAGGTTTAAAAACTCTAGGTACTTTAAAAGGTCTATATACACAATTATTCAAAGAGAGAGGGCTGCTTTTTTCAGATCGTCCTTTTCTTTTAAGCTAGGAGTGAGCAACCTGTGTTCCTAAGGATACATGACATCTTTTCAAACTAGCTCTTCACAAGCAATCAGTTTAGACATATGGCAAAGGAATAGGTTCATTTTTTTGGTAGCTCACTGGGTGAGCAGATGGAAGCAGCGTGGCACAGAGAGAAAAGGGTTGTACAAATAGGATATGTGGGAGAAGTCAAAGTCCTGCCGCCATCATCATCATCACTGTTTTTTGCTATTATTAGTAGTATTATGAATAATACTGCTACTTGCCAGTCAACTTACAGCTTTGTCCCATCTCACACTGCCATCTGTCCTCAAAAGTTTACACTGATAGATACAACCCGAGAAAAATGAAGCGTGTCACCCAGCCCCAAACCCTGACAGCCAAAGATACAAAACATTGCTTGACTCTAAAACACCTGAGCAGTTACCCAATCTAACTGACTGGCAATGCTCCTTGCAGGTTCTATGAACAGAAGACTACTAAAATTGTTTAATCATTGTATGATGTGTTTTATATGTATTTTAAGTATTGATGTATGTATTTTAGCAAACTGTAATCCCGCCTCGATCCATTTGGAGTGGCAGGAAATATAAATAAAAATTTTTATTATTATTATTATTATTATTATTATTATTATTATTATATTACAAACATACAGAAGTCAGTATTCAAAGACTCTTGCATTTCTTGAAATATGTCTAGGGCCAGGGGGTAAATATTTGACTAAAACAGGGGTGATTGAATTTTCATAGATTGTAATGTTTTATTTTCTTTGATTGTTATTGTATTTGTTTTAACAGATTTGTTTGCTTACTCTTTATGCATTCTATGTGTTTGTAATTTGTAATTGTAATTTTGTGAAACCGCTTGATATCTCTTGGAAATATGGTATATAAAAATTTTATTATTATGTTATTATTATATTCATATCTCATTTAACAAATACAGTATGTATTTTCTGGGCATTACTTAGTTTACAGAAACTTTTGTACGAGGCCTGAAAATAGAAGGGAACACCATCACAAATGGCTATTTGAGCCCTCTGGAAGGGGGGAAATGCGACCTATCAGCTATTTGGGATTACAACTTCAGTATCTCAATATTAACCATAGGGAACCATTCTTGGATTAAGACAAAAATAACACGAAGAAGACCAAAAGTTGGCTTTAATCCTTTACAGGCAGATACTTGTACCAGAGGCTGTAAAAGAGAACTGCTCCTATCGTGAATAACATCAAACTGAACTTCCATCAGGCTAGCCTGGAAGAAGGAAGAGCACGCCCTCCATCCATCTGCCTTGGTCCAGGCCTTAGAGGGAGAGAAGACCACTGGACCTCATCCCCTTATCCTCCAGCATTCCCTTCTCCTTTGGTTTCGTGTCTTTAGATGGTAAGCCAGAGGGAGGGAACTGTCTGATTAAAAAGTAATTGAAGACGCCCTAGAGCATTAGGGCATGAAGGGCGGTATATAAATAACTAAATAAATAAATAAATAAACACTGAGAAAGTGAGAAGATGAGCCAGCAACAGGGTAAATGCTAGGAACATACCAAAGTAGATAAACAACAACATGTAACCCACTGCAATAATGACACATACATATAAATCTTCTGTTATTCTATACAAAAGGCTAGGCAAGCTTTGTGAAGGGCCGGGGGCTGGTGGCTGTCCGAGACAACTGGGGAGCCGAAGTCAAAAAATAAATAAAAAAAATAAAATAAAAAGCAAGCAAAATTAATGAAAGGAAATAAAAACAACAATAATAAAATTAATGAATAAAAGAAAATAAAAAAGCAATAATAAAAATTAATAAAATAAAAAAACAAAAATAAGTATTTTAGATTTTTAAAAAATAATTTAAAACCCAAGGCAGACCTAAAGGACCACTGACGCACCTTTTCCAACCTCTCCTCCGCGGCAAAGGCTGCCTGGGAAGCCCCGCATGTGGGTGCAAGTGAGAGGCGCAAGGCGGCTGTGAGATGCCGTGAGCATGCTGCGGCCCGGGCGGCGCAGCAAAGAAAGAAGAGCCCGTCCCTTTGGCAGCTGGCCAAAGGGGACAAGCTCCTCCGCCGAGCACCAGCGCGCAGGTGGGAAAGGCCCTGCCGCAGGCAAGCGTGGCAGTGAGGAGGGCGGCACTGCCCATGAGGAGAGGTGGGTTGGCGGCCAGCCACAAATTAGCAGCCGCGGCAATGGCCGCATGAGCGGCCCGGCCAAGAGGCGGGGCAAAGGCTGGGATTGGGGGGAACCAGGCCGGCAGGCGGCATCGGTGGAGGACGGCTGGGGCCGGTCCAAGGCCTCGCCGGTCGGATCCGGCGCCGCGGGCCGTAGATTGGCCGACCACCCCCTGTTCTATGACAGTATAACTGTATATATTCTATAACAGAATAATTGATTCTGATACAGTCAAAATATAACTCAACGAGAAATATGAAACCTAGGTTTGTTTTACTACCAAACTTTTACATTCCAGTTTATTATTAATATCAAGTGGTGCAGGTAAGATTGTTGACCCAAGACTGGACTGGATTCAATACGACTCTGTTTGATGTTATGCTTTGGGACCCATATATAATTTATTTATGGCTGGTCCAGTGTAAGAATCCAGTGAGGATTCCGAGCACTTTTCAGAGA
Source organism: Sceloporus undulatus (assembly GCF_019175285.1). Lineage (NCBI taxonomy): Eukaryota > Metazoa > Chordata > Lepidosauria > Squamata > Phrynosomatidae > Sceloporus > Sceloporus undulatus. The sequence goes on along the minus strand of NC_056524.1, from coordinate 53,078,788 downwards.
TGATCAACAAAATACAAGCATTCTGTAAAATGACTCATTTCCCTGCAGAAAAGTGAGCAAGAGAAGCTTGTATACAGTGTAACCCAAAGCATGCAGAGAACATCTACAAATGTCCCCAAGTGGACTTAAAAACATTAAGGCCGGACTAAGGCTGCTCCAGGCTTAAGAGTCTATTAGCTCCATTCTGGAAGAGTTTTCTGAAGAATTTTGAACACAGCACCATACAATTTGCACACGAGGTAGTAAACAAAACAGAAATTAAAAAACATGGCCCAATACAACATGTACTGATAAAGATTTCTGTCTTTTTTCTGTCGTTTTCCTTGCTTTAGCATGCTTTGCAATACTGTGCTCTATGAGTGAAATGCCCTGTTATAATTTAACAGGGGGATGGGAACTGTGAGTTATCTCACAGTTTCAAACTGTAGTTTGCAGCATTCTTCACCACTGGCTGCGATTCATGGGAGGTGCAAAGCCAGCCACATCTGAAAGCTACACAAATTACCACCCCCTAATAATAAGCTAGACCCCCAACATAAATGAAAATGACTATGAAGTAAGGTTTTCCTCCTGTCTCACGTGACTGGAGTGGAGGAACCGGGTAACGAAGTATTCGTTTCGCGGCCCATTCGTAACCCGAAAACCTTTGCAAGCCGAAAAAGCCATAGGCGCTAGCGCAGAAGCGCATTTCGTGAAAAAAGCGCCGAAAGCACCAAAAATTTCCGTAACCCGAAACCTTCGTACCCGAACAGTTTTTCTATGGATTTTTTTCGTATCCCGGAATTTCGTAAGGCGGTGCTTTCGTACCGGGTAACCACGTAATGCAATAGGGCTTGTTCTGAGTAGACTGTATAGAGTACCATTTAAGATGCATATAACCACCTGAATACTATTAAAAGGATTTATTCTATCCCCGTAAAGCATTATTTTCTCCACCAGCTTCCTCTCGTTTATTGTATCACAGTTTCAACTGCAACTCTGTATTTATACACGTTTATTTCAATCCTACGGAATATCATGTAGACATTTTAAGAATACACCATAGAAGTCTGTGCTGTACATATTAAAGCAAATCCTTCTGAATTCCTATAAAATAATGTAGTTCTGGTCCTTGAATATCATCAGCTACTTTCCCTGTTCAAACAGCCACACACCCATTTTAGTCCAAATTGGTGTTTCCTTCTGCATGACTATTACTATTCCATATGTCAGGGGTTTATCTTGTGCTCTCCTGAAGCATTTCTTCGCAGATCTCTTTCAATTTACAATGCACTAACTGGAAAATAATTTTGGGCAAAAACCTGTTAAGAGAGTACACAGATACATGTATTTTCCTTCTTCCTTTCAGCATCAAATGTAAGAGCTCAAGGCAACCTACAAAATTATTTAAAATAGCTGATATTTATGGCAGAGGACAGGCAGTAGCAATGCAATAGTCAAATTGTGACTAGAGTCAGAAAGTCCTAACAACTATGAAGTCAGCATCATCTTATCTGCTCTCCACTCCATGGCCATTAGTGGTCATTGAAAGCCAGCTGTCGCTGGCCCAGTTAAAGCCACCACGAAGACCAGTTACCAGCAGCAAAGGATATGGAAAACAAAAAGGTCAATAGAGCAGCAAGGAAAGATGATGCAAATTTTTCATTTTGACTTGAGCTAAAAGAATTGCCAGGTACCACAGTCAAGGGATATATTTTTATTATATATGCGGTCCTTTATGCAAAGTACTTCATGCAAGTTTTGGGTACAGCCCTTCTGCTCATTTCTGACTCTATGAGCAAGGGCTGCTACCCAAACTTGCATGTAAGTATTTGCATAAGGACCTGCATATATATAAAATTAAAAGGTACCGCTCTGGGAAGCCTTAATCTAGTGGTGAGTCTTACGAGATAAAGACATGTATGTTGAGAACCCAAATAAAGCGCAGTAGCACGGAGGAGGGGTGGGGGTGTGGGGGGTGGGGTGGGAGAAATAGTCAGGGAAGCAAGGCTAAGAAAAACCTACAATGCCGCACTGATTGAGCTCACTGTCCATTTCGGTAATCAACTGTCCTCTGCTGGTCGGTTCACCTTCTACTTTCCCTTTCACCTATCCCCTTCTCATTTTTTCATCCTCCTGCAGATACTTACCTGTTCCCTACCAAGCTACTCATCCTAAAAACCACCTACCTGTCACACAGAGAAACATCCTGCTACTAGTAGCTATTACATACAAAGAGCTTATCCTGCTTATACTTATTCTGTTTGAATCAAAGCCAAGGTAATGCCTCTCTAAACATAGAAGATGTCCCTCCCTACTTGCTATCACTGTGCTTGACTAAAAGGGCATGAATGCTGGGAGTATCAAGACCTCCCGGAGTAAACCTCCCATTGAGGTAACAACTCAATGACACAAACACAGAGATTTTTAAACATAGCTGACTTTTGGTTTGGGCTGATGGTATTGGGTAAATAAACATGAGTGTTCTAGAACAAATGTATGCCACACCAAAAACATTATAAGAAAAGAAGGCGGCCTGAATACCCTAAAGGCCACACAGATTCCCATTGGATTTGAAAACCTGGTTTAGTACTGGATGGAAATTGCTAACTAATACTTGGTATTAGGTAGATTATATTTAGAGCAAGGTACTGGCAAACCACCTCTAAGGATTTGTCCTAAGAAAATGTGAAGCTCATGGACTCACCGTAAGTTGAGAAGAAACTTGAAGGCACATACACATACATAAAAACGGAAAAGAGAAGAGGAATTCAGAGATTTAAGTTAGTTTGGAACTGCAAATTCACCAATTAAACCATTAAAAAGAGAGATCTCCAAGATAAGACAGATATAAGGAGACCGCACTGAACACAGGCAAAAAAAAAAGTATTTTGGGCATTCTAACGATAGAGTCATGGACACAAACATTGCTTTAGTAACCTTCTAAATACAAGGCAGTTCCCCCCCCCCCAAATCCCAGGAATGCAACTAACTTTTCATCTGGGAAACCTTTGACAATCATGTCCGGCTGGAAGTTATTAGCTTTTATAAAAAGCAGGTCATATCCATGCATGTGGTGGGTGTAAAAGTGAGCAATATATCTGTACATATTACAACAGTTATGTGCAGGAAACCTTTACAGGGCAAAGCTGGAGTTTTATGTGGCTAGCTAGTGAATTCTAAATTAATCCCAAAGTCCTTAAAATTACAGAAAGGTATCCATAGCCTTCCTGAAAATTGCTGAGTGAGGGTCAAAAGAGACTCTCAGATTAGTCTTTCATATGGCATACTTCTGTATGAGATTTCTAAAGGGTGCTGAGAAGAATGTGATGAAGTTAAAATTATTTAACATTAATTAATAGCTTTGAATAACACCAAGTCACGATGAACTCACCCACCTAAACTGGATAGCAGCACAATGGTGTTTTTGATCCCACCACTTCCATCAATTATGTGATGGAAACACTCAAACTCAGACTCTTATGTTTCTTCGCCTGCATATAACACTCTCGTGATGCCAGATCTGAGCCCATATTCTCTCTAGCTTGGCACAACCTCTCTTTGAACAACCGCACACACCACCATCAGGCCCCTGCCAACATAAGGCCCTGGAGCTGCATGTGGCCCACCAAAGGATTGCTGGTGGCCTGCAAGGATGTGGAATGATTCAAGGCTCCTCTACTGGCTTGCCTTTTCCTGAGGAGAGGGCCATGTGGAGGAGGACACGGAAGGGCAACACGCACCACTGCAAGGCTCCCTCTGCTGCGTGGCTTGCTCCCAAGGAGAAGGCCAGGCAGCAAAGGAGGAGCTGGCCAATGGTTGCCCAGCAAGGCTCCTCCACCACCTGGCTTTCTCCTAAGGAAGAGGCTGGGCAGCAGAGTAGTAGGAGGCTGGCCAAATATTTGCCCTACAAGGTTCCCATGCTGTTTGGCTTTCTGCTGAAAGGCAAGTAGGAGGATGAAGATGGGTGACACTTACAATGCTTCTCCTCTGCTCAGCTTTCTTCCAAGGAGAAGGCTGGATGGTAGTAGTAGTAGGAGGAGGAGGATGGGCAAATGCTCTCCCCTCAAGGCCTCTCCACGTGCCCACTTTGGGAGATGGCCAGGTGGAAGAGGAAACATAGGCAAATACTTGCACTGCAAGACTGCCTCCACCACCTGGCTTTCTCTTGAGGAAGGGAGAAATGTTAAATTTAAAATATAATGAATTAATACAGTGGTACCCGGGATACGAAATACCCGTTACGAAATTTTCGATAGAAAAAATCCCATAGGAAAACTTGTTCGGTTACGATGTTTTTCGGTTACGAAAAAACTTTGTGCTTTTTTTTGTTTTCGCACGGAATCGCGGCTTTTCCCATTAGCGCCTATGCAATCGGCTTACGAAGGCTTTCGGGGTAGAACGTGCCACGGACGAATAATTTCTAACCCAGCACCACTGTATTAATTAAAACCTATTTGGTGGCCCAAAGAATTTGCCTATTTAATTTGGCCCTTCCTACGCCAAGTTGTGCAGGTCTTATCTAGTGTGTCCCCAGCCTAAAGACTTTTCTCATGTTGGTAGGTTTTTAATGGGTTGTGTACTTTTTTTGGGGGGGGGGGGTTGAAATCACTCCAGACAGCTGCGTGTAATAGATTTATTTTTAGTCAGGATGAATACAGTATCTCTTTTAGTGGGTGGTGTTCACATTGGATATGGGGTTAAATACTTTTATTTGTTACACGTTTGACATTCCTTGAGCTTGTCTTTAATTGTTTCCTTTGAACTTTAAATCCTTTCTGTAAACTGGACTTCGCTAGCCACCCTGATTAAACTCTCACACTTAAACCTCTTAGTTCCAGCTGCCCCTCAAGCACTTATAGTAATTCCACAGCCTCTCTCTGGCTGTATTCCTCGAGGATTTTTGGACACCATTTAACCAAGGACTCTCCGAGTCCTTAGCCTGGGTTACTCAAAACCCCTTTCCAACTGCCCTCCCAGCATATACCACGAGCCACTTTGGTTGTTAAAACTCCTATGATATAAAAACTTCAAACTTAAAGTGCTGTCCCTATCTAGTACATATCTAACTCACACACACTCCGCCTCCTATTTATCGTGCTCCTGGGAATAGCCCTGACCGTTGCCTTGGCTAACTCACCTGGCTGTTGCAAGGCTGCACTCTGATTGGATGTTACCAATGTCCCATCAGCCTTTTCTACTCCACATGTCAAATTATTAATAATAATAAATAAATAAATAAATAAAAATTTTATTTATATAACCACATAACCGGCTTCTGAAATCAGGGCGGTTCACAAAAATATAGACAGACAATAACAACTATACGAGATTAGTTAAAAAGCAAGGAGATTGATAAAAAACGATACAGCAAATAAATACAGTTCAGAAAATCATACGGGCAAAAAACAGTGCCGAATCCCGAAGAAAGGGGGAGGGAGCATCCTGGGGGAGAGATCAGGGGTAAGCCTGGCTCAAATAAGTAGGTTTGTTAGGCCCCTTCTGAAAGTTGGGCTAGGGAGGTGGTTGAGCGGAGTTCAAAGGGAGTGAGTTCCAGAGGGTTGGGGGGCTAAGATGGAGAAGGCCCTCTAGAAGTAGACATATAGTTCCCCTCTGGACTCTTAGCAGGTGGCTGCCCTGTAGATCTGAGTGTGCGGGCGGAGTGTACGGGGGAGAAGCGGTCCTCCAGGTAAAACCGGGGCCCAAGCCAGTTAGGGTTAAGAGGGAAGAACCAGACACCTGGTATTGCGCCCGGAAAGCAAATAGGCAGCAAGGTAGGTCTTTAGGATGGTGTTAAGTGGGCTGGCTCTGTAGGGCCAGTAAAACCAGGCGGGCTGCATATCTGCAAAAGTTGCAGGCTTCCGGGTATGGTACAAGGTTGGCCCAATGTAGAAGCGCGTTGCAGAAATCCAAGGCGAGAGAAGTTTACAGGGCATGTACAACAGTTTCAAGGTCCGCCGGTCAAGGTAGGGTACGCAGCTGGCGTAAAGCCGAAGCTGGATAACAGGGTGGCTCCTGACCGCGCATCCACCGGGGTGAGAGGTAAGGTGAAGCGACGAGTCAAGGAGAACCCCAAGACTGTGGTACCGAGTCCTTCACGGAAAGCGTGATTCAGTTAGAGACAGGTGGAACCACAGCCAACCCTGAACGAGGAGAAACCTATCACAGAGATGCCGTCGTCTCTGGATTCAGGCTGAGTCGGTTGTCGCTGCATCCATCCAGTATACCGACTCCAGACAGGGCCACGAGAGGAGAGGAGAGGCCAACCGGACCATGCAGTCAGCGGAGACATAGGGAGAAGACTATTTGGGTGTCATCAAGGTAACTGAGAAAAAACCCAGCGCCCCATGTCGTCCGGATGATCTCTACCCAGGCGGGTTATCAATGTAAATGTTAAAGAGCAATGGAGACAGAAGGGCTCCTTGAGGAGAAACCCGAGATGTAAGGGACCTCTAGACGGAGCAGCACGTCCCCAGCTGCACAGCTGGAACCTCCCGGAGAGGTAGGAACGGAGACCACTGGAGCGAAGTGGCCCGCCAAGGGCCCACACTCCGCCAGGCGCGCCAGAGGAGATACCATGGTCTATGTATCGAAAGCCGCTGAGAGGTCGCAAGAGCAACGAAAAGGGACACGCACAAAACCCTGTCCATAGCACCAGAAATGAAGATACTAAATAGTTTACCCCATTGTGGGCAAGCAAACAAAAAAAAACAAAAAAAAACCAAAAACAAAAAAAAAAAAAAAAAAAAAAAAAAAAAAAAAAAAATGCCAAAGGCTAATATATTAGTGGTGGGTGAGCGAATAGGTGGAACCAAAGGCAAACATCGCTCTGCCAGCCCATTGTCTCTATGTTGGAACATCCCATTATTCTTCACTACTCGATCCACTTCGGCATACAGCAGACAAAGAAGAGGAAAGATCATTCCTGGCCACAGGGCTTCAATCGTAGGGGCAGTACAGTTTTAACTAGGCAGTGTGCCCGCCCTTGTGCATCTAGAGTAATAACTGTGAAAGGTCAGAAAAGCATTCCTCCAACAGATAAAATACAGACTAGAAGATTAAACTAATTCATAAGCAATGTTTGGGGCTATAGAAAAAGGACCAGTGAGGAAAATTCGACAAGAGTAGCATCATAGTAAGATTAGCTTGGCAACTGCAGGAAATTGGCAAAAATATCAATAAAAAAAAAATGTGTGGGGGTAAAATTGATGGAAGAAAGCCAGGACAGGCACCAATTTAATGTGTTTGTAACATCATAAAATTCTGGTATACTACAGGCATTAAGAAGCCCAACAAAGTAATTTTAAGTCTAAGAAAAAGAGGAAGAATATATCTTAAATTATGGTGGTGATTCCAATTTGTAAAACATTGACGAATTAGCAGAAAAGTTCAAGAGAGTCACGATTCGACAAAAAATGTGGATGAAACACATTCTATAACGCTCAACACAGATCAGCAAGCAAAACATCTATCTAGGGAGGGGGAAATATGTTGTGCACTGCAAGATTTGTTGTACCAAGGGGCTGCATTTAGAAACACTTCAGTAATGTCCATTAAGGAAATACTATACATTGAGTAGCAATAGGAAATGTAATCCCATGTGAGAGCATAGAACAATCAGGCTTGATATTCACACGTTTGATCCAAGTGAGAAAAAGGAAGATATTTTAATTCAAGACGAGCCATTGAATTGAGAATCTCTTTCGATACAATTTTTACAGCAAAATCAATGGCAAGGAAGCACCTCATATAATCAAATAGTAGTTACAAACATCACAGACAGATAGCAGAAACAGCTATTCCAGTACTTTAGTAACAAGTATCCCGAGTTTTCCATGGTATACAAAAATAAAAGCACCAGAGGTTTAAAAAAAAATGTAAGACAAGCTGGTCCTTGGGTAGATGCTGGGGGTTGGGTTCCAAGAGCCCTGTCGGTACGAAAAGATCTATGGATGCTCAAGACACATGAAAAACAATGGCATAAGGTGGAAATGAGAGTGCCCTTATATAAAATGAACAAAATCAGAGGTTTGTTAATGTAATTTAGTATTTATTAGGAACATCGTCAAGCTGGATGGATGGTTGAAATCCAGAGATAAAGAATCAATGGATATGGAGGGCTGATTGTACACAGTGTTTTTTTGTAGAAAAGAGTTGCTAGTGACTGTCCAGAAAAAGGAGACAGGAACTATTTACAGATTCTGTGAAACATGTCACCTGTTTCTTGTGTTGTGGTCCCGTTCAAGTAATTTCCAATTTAATGGCGAACTCGAAGGTGAAACCTATCACGGAGTGTTCTTAGCAAGATTGATGTGAAGGTTTGCCAGTTTTTTTAAAGGCCAAAAGGGTGTGACTTGCCCTAGGTCATTAGTGCAGTGTTCCATAGCAGGAGGCAAGGGAGTGGATTGTGGTTTCCAAAGTTCTAGGGGCAAAGACGGCTGAGTGACTATCTAACGTTAGCTTTCTGAAACCAGTTCCATATTCTGAACCAGATGCCCTTGGGTGTGTTAGAACTGACAGAGCCTGACTGGCTGTGAGTGACGCAGACAAGCAACTC
>NC_056524.1:53068117-53070227 GCF_019175285.1 Sceloporus undulatus | reverse complement strand
ACCATACCTCCACTGTGACTCGAAGCAGCTTTATTTTGGCTGTCTGTAACAGGCCATAGTATTGCCATTTCATATTGCAATATAAACATGTCCAGAAGCTGAAACAACAGTTAAAAAAAGATCTTGAAAAATGCATGTGAAAGCATGAAAAAAGCCTAGAAGTTGAGTGACTAATATGTTTCTGAAATAGCTACAAGCTATGGCATGGTGACTGCACTACAGTATTAGTTACTAAAACCCAAGAATGTGGGTCACACTTCTTCTTTATATCCCCTAGCAACCCAGTTCACTGAATGAAAGTGATGGCCAATCCAGAGGACAGCTGCAAACATACTTCCTGGAGGTAATGTTGCAGGCAAAAGTGTGCCAGGCAAAACAGTAGCACTTGGTAAATAAGCAGGATCCAGTTCTCTGGTTGCTTGGATCCCATTAAAGTCTAAACCTCCCACAGAAATAACCATGTGTTACACAAATTAATTTGTACAATTTTTTAAAAAAATTATCTGTGTTATAGATTACCATTAGGCTCCCGATTTTTTCCCTCTCATGTCTGTGAGATGAAGTTTCCATGATTAGCCTATAGAGCAGGTCTAAAGATTTCCTTGCAGCATCTGGGGACACTTCTGGTAATGCAAAGGAGGTCTCCAGTTTCTAGTTGATTTTCTACCCCCCCACCCCCGCCCGCATTGCAGCAAGAGAATCCCCTGATCTGTAGGAGGAGCCTTAAGGATGATTGCTAATGGAAGTGGTTAGAACATTAGGGGGCCTCATTGCATGAGCAGAGCTCTCCTTTTGGATCTCTGGAAGGTGCACATTGACTTCCATCTCTAAAAGATGACAGAGAGGGAAGCATAGCCCTAAAAGGGGACAAAAAACATTTCAGGAGAATATATGAATTGTTTTCAGATTGCTCACAACAGTAGAATTTCTGATCCTAAAATTGTTTTCAATTACTAGAATACTTCAGAAGTGAAAGAAATGGGAGAGATTGTTGCTAATTCCTGCCCAAAGGCAAATCTGTATCTTCTGGAGCAACCTGCACATTCTAAAATATGTGGCACCAGCAGAAAGAAAAATTCAAGGCATTAATATACCAGGAAAACAAACACACAGAAAAATAAAAATACATGTGTTTTTGGCAGAGCCATGGATTCATTTTGAAGATACTAAAAATGGCAGCATCTAATGAGCAAATGCCATCTATAACTTCTATTCTAAAGATACATACTGGAAAAAATTCCTATTGTGCTCATGTTCTTCTCTTGTCAAGAATCAGTCCTGATACCCTGGCAGATGAAGGACAGTCAAATTATAAACAAATAGTCAAACTTTTTGCCTGCCTGACCACATAGTAGGGCTGAACTAGGGTGGAACATTAGGCCGAGCCATAGTTCAGCTGCTCCGCCACCATCATGGTGCACATCCATCCACACGGCTCACACCATGATGACATCTCTGGCGCACAGCGCCCAAATGACACTGGCCAGAAGGAGGATCATCATAGTACACAAGCGGACCTGTGATGCCCCTTCCAGGAAGCTGCTCAGAGCAGCTTCTTTTAGGGAGAGGGTCAGTGCCACAGTGTGCGGTTGCTGCAGCATCAACCTGAGGCAGGAAGGGGTGGCTTACAGCCGCCCATCTATACTGCCCCAAAGTTAGAAAACCTACATAAAATATAAACTGTCTGAGATCCAGATAGGTGTACAACAAAACTAATTGACTCCTATCTGAGAAAAAAAAAGGAAGGAAAAAAGGTTGGAATAGTTTGTGTTGTGAAATATCATGTGAGAAAGGAAAGTGATAAATTGAAGTTATAAGGTCCATTACACTGAGAATTTGCTTACTGCCATTATGATAATGGCATACTGTGACCACATGCATTCTGTTATACAGGAATAGGTTTTTAAGGCTATTAAAATCCAACAAGACAAGCTAGGATCTAGATACATGTTAATTATCCAAACACCTCATCTCTCCTCCACTCATCACTAATCTGAATAATATTTCCATTGCTAGTTTTGTTTCTTTCCTGGCTTTCAAGGTCACTCATCATTACTTCAGTACTTACTAGCAAATGGTATTCATTTGCTAACTGTTTTTAACTATGTAA
>NC_056524.1:53053654-53068017 GCF_019175285.1 Sceloporus undulatus | reverse complement strand
ACGCATGCATCATTGAAACACCATACCTCCACTGTGACTCGAAGCAGCTTTATTTTGGCTGTCTGTAACAGGCCTATAATACTGCAAAAAGTACAGATCTTATGTTTAAAACGTGTGTTAATCATTCTAACAAAAATAAGGCAAAAATGTTTGATGGACAGAATAAATGAATAATTTTAAAAAAAACCTTTACTTTGTTAGGAAAAATTAATGTAGTATAATGTTAACAGTATCAAGAACAATACTAAAACTCACCCACTTCCATAGCCACACCAGAGAGCTATTTTAAAAGTTGTTTAAACCTTTCTTGCTAAAACTTAGGCTTGATGAATCTTGGTTGACAGACTATTCCAGCAACTCTTTTAGAACATATTTTCAAAGCAGGATTTTAGTTTATTTAACATGCTCAACTTGGCTTCCTCTCAAGTGAAACACAAGAGCTACTGGGAATACAAATCACCACCAGGTATTTCATACTGTACTCTTTGGCCAATTTTAATCACCCGCATGCAGCTGAAAATGTTTACCTATGACTCTAGAGTCATTTAATTTCACCACCATGAAGATAGCACAGAAATGTATTTTATGCTGTACCTGAAGTGTCTTCTTATGTGTTGTGCCAAAAAGATTAGGCAAAGAGAAACTGAAAGCTAGGTCTTAAATTGAAGATTAAATTCTAAGATAAAATACAACAGTTCAATATGAAGCAGCTTTCCTAGATTAAGAAATGAGCATAACCTTCTCTCTCTCAATCTCCCCTGCCTCGCTTTCTCTTCAACAGCCCCTGTTCCAGCTGTAAAAGAAAAAAAAAACACAAGCAGATGTAAATTATATAGTCTGTTAGGACTCTAGAGTCTTTGGCTTGAATTGAAAAGTTATTTCTAGAATTTCCCAAGACCTCTAGGTGGCATACTTGTAGTAAAGTCTCCTGCAATAGCATTATGTTTTGGAATCTATCTTCCTCCAGCTCTGCTAAAAATCACCTTTGTTAATGACTGCTGGTTTAATGAGTTATTAAATTATATTTATGCCTTTACAGTGTGCAGTATAAAAAGAATAAAGTAAAAATACAGTGTTTATGAGAAGTCTTTCTGAAATGAAATACATTTTCTCTCTATTAACTGCATTGCAGATTCCTCTGTGAAAAAACAAACAATGGTCAGAATAGTATGGGAGTTACGTCTTTGAAAATGGACTGATATATGCGAGAATAAGAATTTGGTCAGTTTTGTAACATCCATCTCTAGTAGAAAGCTGTGGTTACACTATTACACAGCAGAGCTTGCAAAGTACTCAATGCACATTCCACACCAATCAGCCCAGATGCACATTGGGTGCAATTGCTGTTGACTCAATATACATCTTTTCACCTCACTAACAAGGTTTGTAGTGCTTCTTCTACCTAGTTAATGATACATAATATTATATTAACTAAAAGGTAATATTGGATTTTGACAAATACTTTTAAATTGAGAGACTCTGCAGGGAACGGGCACCTAATGAGCAAATACAAAGCTGGAACTTCATGTGAGAGATGTCAATATATCTTTCTCAATTGGGGATGGAATTGGATCACATCCATGACATAGGTTTACTATTGACAAAAAGGTCAGACGATGCTGCATTTTATCACCCTAACTGTTTAATCTGCATGCAGAATATGCCATACAGAAAGCAGGAAGGAATACCAACAATTTAAGATGCACAAGTGACATCATATTACCTAGAGACAATAACAAAGATTTGGAATGATAAGTGATAAAACTAAGGGAGGAAGTGCAAAAGAAGGATTACAGATGAATATTAAGACGACAAAAATAATTATCAGAGATTATTTACATAATTTCAAAGTGGACAATGAAGACATTGAAATAGTTAAAGATATACTACGCTTGGCTCAGCCACTAAACAAAATGGAAGCTATAGTAAAAAAATTAGAAGACTAAATCTTGGAAGAGCAGCCATGAAGGAAGTATATATCATCCTCAAGAGTAAAGATATATAAATAAACACTAAGGTCAGAATTCTCCAGGCCATAATATTTGCTATTTTTCTGTATTGTGTGAAAGCTAGACAGTGAAGAAAACGGACAGGAAGAAAATCAACTCATTTGAAATGTGGTAATGGAAACGAGTTCTATAGACACCATGGACTACTAAAAAGGCAATTTCACCACCATGAAGATGTCATAGTGCATAGAGCAAATTGAACTCTCAATCAAAGCCAAAATGATTAAACTGAGATCATTGTAATTTGGCCATATCATGAAATGACACTGAGTCATTGAAAAGATGATAATCCTTGTCAGAATGGAAATCACTTTGGGAGAAGAGGGAAACTGCACAGAAGGTGATTTTATTCAATCAAAGAAGCCACAGCCCTGACTTTGCCAAACAATTGATGACCAGGGCTCTCGGAGGGCATTATAAGTTGAAGTTGACTTCATGGCAAATAACAGTTGACTTAATGACAAATTTTCATGACAGCGCTTACCATGGGGTAAACGCTGGTAAATTGTTGCTGAAATGTTGAGGAAGTGTGCATGTGTGAAAGCCTGGCACACTTCCTCAATGTCAGGGAATCATCCCCCCCCCCCCGGTGTCACTGAATCGTTCAGGGACAGAGATTTTTCTCTGAATGGAAACTTTGTGTTCAGAGAAAATTTCCTCTCCCTGAACAATTCACTGACACTAGAGGGGAGCCGACAATTCCCTGACATTGAAGAAGTGCACCAGGCTTTCACATACATGCGTTTCCTCAATGATCCAGTGCTTCTGAGCTGGTGTGAAAATCTTCTCAGACTTAATTTCTGACATTTGTAGCTAAAATTATCACATAGGAGCAGATCATGAGAGATACCAATTTGAAAGCCTGGAGACATAATGGTTGTTAGCCATGATGGTTGGAGAATTCTGGGAAATATTAGGAATTAAATCTGTGACCTCCTACATGCAATGCAAATGCTTCATTAACAAAGTGTTGTATCAAATAGACCATCCTGGATATTTGGAAGACATTTTTGTTTTTATATTACAGACAGACAGATACAATCCATATATCACAGCAAAGAATATATGGAACAAACAAATGAACAAACAAAAAGCAACTCTCTTTATGCTCCGCTCCAGTATTATTTAACACTGAAGATATTAATGGGATGGCTAGAAACAGAGTAGATTTTTACATGACATCGCTATATCGTTCCTTTAAAACGTTCCCAAAGTGTAGTGGAATCATCATAACACAGGTAGACGATTCCAAAACATTTTCACATGAGGCTGTTAGTGTTCTTAAATCGTTGATATATCAGAATCAGCAAAATTCAACTGTTTGAATACGTTTTGTAATCATTTATTGCTGAATTCTGATATATTTCATGTTTAAGAACACTAACACGCCTCATGTGCAAAATCTTTTGGAATTGTCTATGTGTTATGATGATTCCACTAACACTTTGGGCCGTTAAAGGAAACAATACAGCGATGTCGTGTGAAGATCTTCTGAGTTAGCACAGCTGCAATACCTTTAATAATTGTGTAGAAGATTTGGACTTTGGCCTGTGTACAGATTTGCGTTTGCGGCGGCCTGGGTGCCCCATTAGGGCTGGTGAGCACAGCGCGTCCACTTTTTGCAGCTCCTTTTTGGGGTGGATCATTGCCGCGGCCATACAGTTGCCATGGCAACACAATCTAGGGCAGAAAGGGATGGCATCTCAGCGCTCCTGGCTTTGCCCATCTGTATCCCCCCTTTGATACAATTATTAAGCTATAGGAGCCCCTTTCTGGGTTTTTTTAAAATCTGGCTAGTTATTGAGGCCAAACCGATTCTTTCTTTCTTTTCAACGTCGCCATACGACCCTTCATCTGACAAAATTCATCATATGCTGCACAAACAACTGAATTACCATATTTTTTTCTATTAATTAAAAATTAATATAAACAACTCCCTCAAGGGATGAATAACCAGAAGCTGCTGTACTGCTCTGTGGAAAGAACATTCCACAGGTATGGTGTCACAGGAAAAAAATCCCTACTTCTGTTGGCCACCAGCTTTTGCATAACATGTGACTGAGTAAGCAGCTATGGTTCCATGTCAACAGTGGTGAATCACGCTTGCCGTTCAATCTAAACTTTAAATGAGCTAGCCAAACTATTTGAGGATTATGTTTCTGCACCTCATTTTGCTACTTTAAACTTTTCACGACCAAAAAACTCAAAGCAGAAGACTCCACCTACCACTGCAATTTACAGGAAACAAAAACCAAACGGACTTTGGTCTAAGTCTCCACGGATCCAAACCACCCTAGGCTTCTGCGGGAAAAAGGACAAACTTCTTCAAATTATCTAACCCAAGTTGTTAATAGTCTTATATGGCTATCAACATCATGTTACATCTGGTTCCAGTTTCTATATGTCAGGCCCCAATTCTCTCCTTTTTAGCAGAGGTCTACATATTCAAGATGGATTAAACCACTCAGGTATACCAAGTTACCAAACTAGCTGTATTTATTGGATTCTTCTCAAGGGGAGGAAGTCCTACAAACTGCACAATTCAATCAAGTCAATATATGCACAATGCATGGATCACTGTGGTGGAAAATGAAATGTTGTGATGGAGGCCAGCAGGGATGAAAATGGATTCCTTCCCCTACTGCACGTTGCCCCTCTCTAAACTAGAGCTTTGCTCGTAGATACAGTATTTTATTTAGACATATTCAAGATTCCACAAGGCTTCAGAGGCAGACATCTTTATGGACTGCAGCTATCACCATGACAAAAACTTTATCAGGAAACTTATCTGACAAAGCTTTAGCATTACTCCATCTCCCTAACTTCAAATCTTTGTCACCTCAGGAACTCATGGAACCTAGTCTTGCGACAGTCTTCATTCCTCATGAAACGCCGCAGCGGGCTCATTCATGGAAAACTAAGGGCCTGCAGCAGTCAGGGCAAAAAATAAAACAGCTTTGGGTCACTTTGGAAAATAAGCTGTTTAAATGACACATGCATCTTTAGAGGCCACGAGAGCTGTTGCAAAGCTGCTATTCAGTCCTTACGACTGGAGCAAGGCTTTAGCATGGCTTTCAGCTTCTTAGCCTGCTTGCATAATTTAAAACAGCCACACTTCCAAAGTGACCCGAAGCAGCTACAAACTGGATGAAAAACCACTGCTGGGAAAGGATGAGTTTTTATTCAGTTACTCCTGAAGTCAGACAACCAAAGAGGCAATTTGAAATCAGCACCTTCAGGGGCATGTAACACCAAAGAGTGGTTTTGTAGGAAGTCAGGGCAGGAGAAAAGTAACACATTTCCCCTCTAAGAGTTATTTATGATTGGGATTGGAAAGTAGCTACTTTCATTATGGCCAATTCTCAGCATGTGACAATCAAAACACTTTTTTTATTGTATGAATTTCTGCTGTCCCTTATGAAAATGACTGTGAATGAAATGAGTATGAGAAGTGGGCCACACTTTTATTAAAAAAGTCAAAAGAAACAAAGATGAATGCTCAGGGGTTCAGTGCTTGGGATTATTATTGAATAGCAGCATCTGGAAGCCAGCACTGGCCTCTCAGTCATTACTGTGTTGTTGTGCTTGGAAAGCAAAGCCCAAATTATATATGTTTCTTGGCACTTCATTGTACACAGTTATATTACAATTTGAACAAACGGGTGGTTGTGGGGGGTGATACAGACTGCAATGCTAATTAAGTGGTTTCAGAAAAGCACTTTTGAACCTATGAGCATACAGATGCAGGAATTGTCATATGAGAAAGTCTTTTTCTGCAACAACAAATCAATTTGTGTCCTTTTTCACTTGATCTGATTTTATACTGGATTTTTATGCAGCTTTAATAGTCGGAGTATTCTGAACAGGGGGGGTATTGATGTCAGACAGCAGGGGCTTTATGTGTTCCATTAAGGACCAAATCTCCACATGCCTTATATTTGGAGCTGCTGCTACATAGCTTAATTATTCCTATATCCTCTAGCTTTATTAAAACGTTTCATACATAAAAGCAGGTTGAATGTCAGTGGAACAGTGCACCAGTTCCAAACACATTGGATTGCTAGGGCAGAGAGAAAGGGATGTCAAAGCAAAAGAGCATGCTTCCCTCCACCCCATATGGAAAGCTTGCACTGGATATAAACATATGTTTCTCCCAATGGAGTTGCCAAGTTTCCCCTTTGTACACTTCTAACACAGAGAAGCCCTATTACTTGTCTAATCTTCTAATTCTGGCATGTTTGTTACTTCCATGGCCACACACATATATATCTTGAACATTGGACATTCGTTACCTGTTTACAGGCACTGGTTGAGTTCACCCCTTCATGGATTCACAAGGGAGTTTAGAAAAACGAAGCAGCTATAATGAACCACACACTATTGATTTTACAATTTTACCAATGCATTATATAGTACTGTTGGTGGAAATTCCTTGTTGAAATATAAAAAACTATAGAAAGATGGAGCACCTTTGTCAGCCAGAGAGAGATGGTTTTTGAAATAAAGGCTGGGTTTAGGAAAACTAGGAAAGAATAGTGAGTGCGTCTTGACCTGATGGAAGCTGGCACCAGTAGAAAGAATAACATAAACTACTGATATAGGATACATAGTTGACATTCAGACGCAAGTTAGGATGAATTCCACTGAATTCCTACAGGAGGGGTAAGGAGTGATGATGCAGTTTTAATGTTTTGTATTTCTGTTTGATTGTAAGAATTCTATATGTTTAAATTGTAATAGCCATCAGGTGTATTGAGAAGCTTCTTTGTCTTGAATATATAAAAAGAGCCATTTTGTCTTGTTCGGGGTTCTCAGCTTTTTGGACTTGAATTCCACTGAGTTCAATCTTTGTCGACAACTGGAAATAAACTTATGGATTTTCAATTACTAGGTCCTCTTGCTAATCCTATTGATCTGCCAATCCTAGAAATCTAAGTTTCCTGAAATTTCTGTTACACTGTTATTTTACAATGTTGGTCATGCTTCACTGTTACATCTACTGGTAGGCTGCAAGACAAAGTAGATGTGGTGCTTTAAAAGGCAAATACAGTTTATGGCCTAATCCAATTGGTTAGTCCTAACTAGAGTATATCCACTGAATCAATTATTGAATGATAAATCAGCACTTAGGCAGATGCCATTGATTCAGTTGAAACTATCGACAGAATTCATTATTCAATAGGATCTTTCATAGATGTCTTCCTCTAGCACCTTAAGTATCAGTTAATAGTTATGCCTTCATAGGACCTTTACCATCACCATCTTTTTCTGTTCAAAAAGAAAGCCAGATTGCCATGACAGCACATTGGCAGCTGGGCTGGAGTACCTGTGCAACTATGGGTCATAATGTCCCATGAGAACTAGTTAACAGTAAGTGAGGTGTGTGCTTCCTTCATTTTTAATGAGGCCAGAGTGCACAAGAAGGGGAAGTGAATGTTTTTCTCTTTCCACAATCCTGATGAAAATCTCCAGCCTTTCAAAGTTGCAGGAGGTATTCTCCCAGTGGAACTAATGTATGTAATTTACAAGTGGGCCTTGTAATGAAATACTGCAATTTAATCTTAATTTCCAGAACATCATCCAGCACTGGACTACCACTCAATGGAATCCAACAGAAGTGGTATCCTCTACTGCATACACTGTCCTAGAACATGTGGTTTCAGTTTAAGATTTGGAACAAAACCTGGAGAAGTTTTGCCATCTCATTGACATGGAAAGCATCAGCTGCCACTTAATTGCCAACTGGAGAACTCAAAAAGGTTCTAAATTATTGTACCTTAAGCATTTTATTGCCACTGTTGCTTGGAATCTCACAGTCATTCTTGCCAGATATCATACAACCATATTCCTACACCATACAAAGATCTCTAATGCGGAACTAAGCATCTACATAGTCACTGAGATATTTAGTAGCCCTTGATAGCCACAAATATGGAATTTTCAAACCAACATCCACCTAAACACATAACAGTTTTCTGCTTACTATTATGTGGCGAGGAAAAAAGAGTCAGTATTTCAACAAATAAGCTTCATTGAGACTGACTGCCAGGCAACTGTGTATAGCCAAGATGTTAATGAAATAGATTTCTCCCCTCTTATGTGCACAAATTATTTTTCTTGTCCCCAACAGTCTAGAATTAATCTCATTGAATTTAGACCATACCCCCTGAAGAGAGGATGGTGATAATTAAATGCAAGCTGCTTGCTTCAAAACATAGCTAGATCAACTTGCTCTAAAGAGCTGTTCAAATATTACCATTGCCCTTATCTTGTTCTTAGGGAAATAGAGGAGAGGCAAGTAAAAGTAAGTAGAAATGAATGGATAATCCAACAGGATGCCCCAAGACAGTACTAGAATTTATAAAAGAGACAGAGCCTCAGACAGTGCATCTCCGCTTTAGGAATAATGCAGTTTGACACCACTTTAACTGTCAAGACTCCATCCTACAGAATCTTGAGGTCTGTAGTTTTGTGAAACACTTTGGCAGAGAAGGCAAAAGACCTTGTAAAACAATATATTCCAGAATTTCATAGGATAAAGCTGTAGCACTCAAAGTGCTACATTCAAACTGCATTATTTCTGCAGTATAGATGCACCCTGAGAAACTTGCTTACAAATCTTGTTTCTTTAAGAGATTACTGGTGTTATCATTGCTCACAAACTTACACCTGGACCTTCAAAAGTGTGGTGGTGGTTGCTGGACTTCCTTGTGTACAAGTGCTTCTCATTGGTGGGGTCCAAAGTGGAATTTTCTGTGTTAGGAAGATTGGCAAAGGCCTAGATCTAAGTGTTACCTCACTCAGATCTGACTGACTGAATTAATAGGAACCTGGTGATTCAAACATTGCAGTAAGTTTCATTGATTCAACAGGTCCAATCTACTCAGAGCTCATAAATAGATTTATTTCAGAGAGACACAGCTAGGCAGCACAGAAGAAGCAGAGCTCCAAAATCTTTATACAACAGGTCAAAACTAGAGGAAAATGTGAAGGATCTATTTAATTCCTAGATAACCTCATCCTATGTCTGTACCTAGACCTGTTAGTTAGATCTGCAACATGAATGTAACAGGGACTGTTGAAAAATCCTAAGAGCACAGTAACTCTTTACGGCTGCACTGAGACTGCAGGAATAATCCAGTCTGACACCACTTTAACTGCCATAGCTCAATGCTATAGAATTCTGGGATTTGTAATTTGTAGAATTATGGAATTTGTAGTTTATAGTTTGCACCAGAGCAAAGCTCCCAGAATTCCAAAGTATTGAGCCATGGCAGTTAAAGTGGTGTCAAAACAGATAATTTCTGCCATGTGGATGCAGTCTAGGGTTACTTTTTTTGTGTAACCTATACTTATCACTGTTCCAACATTTCTAAGGTGCTTCCACAACATAACACAGGCCTGGGTTACATACATGTGGGATAAATCTGGCAGTTGAGGGACAGTTATGACCTTCTGTAGGTACATTTTGCTTTTTGACTGTGTTCAGGGACTGATCTAACACTAAGAGGAAGCCAAAGCCTTGGTCTAATGTAGGATTAGCAAAAAATCTGTTTCCCTAAAATTCTTTCTCACAGTTATAGCAGTTTGTTGTTCTACTTTTGCTGAGACAATTAGGACACTGCCCAGGTTATCCATTCAATCACATCTAGAAAATTCAGGAGAAAATGCTTTTTTAAAAGCACATTCAGAGATGATACCTCTGCTTCAAAGTCTTGTTTCTTATGTACTGTATGCCAGATTTAGACAACATTATTACCAATATGATTATCATGGAATCAGGTGGAGAAATTTTCTTGTGCCTGTGAATTTCCCCACACTAACAGGTGTTTTTCAAATTTATTTTGTTTTGGTTTAATTTCCTAAGTCTATATTTCATTTCTTTATTTGGTATTTATATCCCGCCCTTCAGTCCTAATGGCTCTCAGGGCGACTTACAATTATTATTTTTAATCAGACATTTCCCTGCCCTCAGGCTTACAATCTAAAAGACACGACACAAAAGGAGAAGGGAATGGTGGAGGGAAAGGGGATGAGGTCCAGTGGTACTTCTCTCATAACACATAAGTATATATGTATTTGTACTTCTGTAATAAACACATTTTTCGTGCACTTTCTGAGCCAAAAGCTACATGGCAAAATGCACAAAAGGTCAGAGTCATAAGGCTAATTATGATCGGATCTGAGAAAATATGGTAATTAAAACAGCTTCCTTCAAATTAAGGTCTAAAGAAAAGTCTTGGCAGTATAGATAGAATGAAATATTGATAGATGTATCATTAAGTACCAAAGTTAGGATTGTGCCATCCTATTTCCAATTTCTATGTATGGTTATGAAGCTGGGCAATGAAGAAAGCTGATAGAAAGACAATCAACCCATTTAAAATCTAGTGCTTAAAGAGACCATAGATTATTTACGTAACTTTACAGCAGATAATGAAGATGCTGAAATGGTTAAACATTTCCTATACCTTTGATCAGTCATTAATCAAAATGGAGAGTGTATTCAAGAAATCAGAAATAGATTAAATCTTGAAAGGACAGCCATGAAAGAACTAGATAAGATTCTCAAGTGTAAAGAAATATCAACACCAAAGTTGGAATCATCTAGGCCATCATATTTCTGGTTTCTTTGTATGGTTGCTAGATACAGTTATGACATACAGCTGTACAGTGAAGAAAGCTGTCAGGAAGAATTTGAAATGTGGTGTTAATGGAGAATTCTATGGATACTAAGGACTTCCAAAAAGACAACTTGGTCCAACAGCAAATCAAGTCTGAATATTCAAATAGAATCCAAAAATGATTTAAAAGGAGACTGTTGTACTTTGGGCATATCATGAGAAGACATGGATCATTCAAAAAGACAATAATGCCAAGGGTCACCATAAGCTGAAGTTGACTTGAAAGCAATTAACAACAAGTAGCACGCAACCTACACCTAATTCGGGAGGACAGCTGCTAAGATAGGTGGTCCCGCTCCAGGGATACCAGTGCTCCAGGAACTCACTGGATACTGAGCTCCCCACTGAAATAAATGGAAATCTCCAGAACAATTTGCAAGCAGTAAATATTGCAGTTAAACTGGTGACAGAGTCGCTATACAATTCATAGTCCTTGACTCAAACTGTAAGACCTAAAAAAGCCTAAAAGATCATATCCCTGGCAAGTTAATTCATTCACAGAGATGCAGGAGTCATGATATTAGGCTTGAATAGCTTTCAAGGTTCCACCTTTTCCATTTTAAAGTACTATATGTCCATATGCTGATGCTGAATGCACCTTTTGCACCAACTGGCCTAAACACAGTTTCATCCTCACCCAAAGCTTCTGGTTGGGGAGTGGATGACTTTTGTTTTTCTAATGAAGGCCTCTTATTCTCACTTCACCTTTTTGGTGCAGCAGAGCACAACCTTCAATGTTGGGGAAATACCTTGTTGAATTTGCTTTGAAGCACTTTCCTTAAGTTCTCTACTTGTTCCCAGACTGCATTTTGGCACCAAAAGTTGCCCTAGTAGTTGAAAGAATGCCTTGAAAGGAGCTCTAGGATATGACTTCCCACTTTAAGTTCAGTAATAAGTGTTCTGACATCTTTTTACAGATTATTTCACCAAAGCCTGTACAGTGAAAAGTGGCCACTTCTTTATCCGGAATAAATTAAACTAGAAGACCTACACTTATTACCTACCACAGTCTGATTAAATACCATAGCCTACAAAAAGAAAAGAAAATAGAAATCAATTCCTAAAGCTACAAGGATTCAAACCTCTTGGGATACAGAATGGCTCAGGAAAACTAATTAGTGAAGAACATGAACCATTTAAAGGGATTATGGGAGTCTAGGGGAGCAACACTGAGTATTTAGCACTAAGAATGAACAGATTTTGTTCTCTTGTTTCCAGAGGCCACCTCTTGGGAGCATCATAAGGATCAAATTTTAAAGGGTTAAAAGATTTATGCATTTAATTGTGACAAATGGTTGGCAAGACAACTGAAAATCAGGTCAACTTGTCACAGCTCGGTAGAAGGCTCAAGGGAGAACCGTGCATTCAGCCTGCTTGCATCATTTGTAGCTGCAAATGATGTCATTTGTACAAATGTCATTTGGCTACAAACAGATTGAACATTTTGAGTTTGAGGTTCATTTTGAGCATATTGAATACACAATTGGGCTGCAATAATATACAAATATTTCCAGGGGGAACTCCAATTGAATTTATAGGACCTTTCTTCTTCATGATATAAAATGTATATTTGATTGTTTTGTTAACTGTTACAGTTTATTGCTGTTGTGTTGGAAGAGGTATAATTTGCAGTGGCTGTTCAAAGATCAAAATATGGCTATCCGCAATCACAGACATTTTGACAAATGAGGACCCCAACACAGGGCTTAGGTCTTAGCTCATGTCTCACACTGGACAGGTAGCAGTCTGTGAGGGAGAGATAAATGCTGAGATTTGTTGACCAGACACAGTGCTTCACTGAAGTCATGAGGCATTCACCCTTCTCCAATGTCACCTTTTAACCTCCTTGGATATATACCTTATTCTCCAGTCTTTCAACTGCAAGCACAGTGACCTACTGTTTTGCTTGCTCAGTCAGTCAATCTCATCTTCTCAAAGACCTCGGAAGTCTCGGAGTGTCCTGGACTTACTAATATGGATCATGAACACAGAGAGCCCATGCCCCAAAGTGTGTCCCTTCAGATTTCATTTGATTGATGAGGCAGGGTGTCCAGGAGAAATTATACCTCCCCAAATAAATATAGAAAGTTTATTTAAAGTTTAGAGTAAAATCATAGAACCATAGAGAAGGATGAGATAGAATCATAGAGTAGGAAGGGTCATCCAGTCCAACCCCCTGCCATGCAGGAATACATAATCAAAATACTCCTAACATTTGCTCATCCAGCCTCTGTTTAAAAACCTCCAAAGAAGGAGACCCCGCCACTCTTCAAGGCAGCATTTTCCACTGTCAAACAGCTCTTACTATCAGGAAGTTCTTCCTAATTTTGAGGTGGAGTCTCTTTTATGTTGAGAGGGAATCTCTCTAATATGTTATGACTGGTTTCCTGCGCTGGAGTTCCCCCTTTTGGCTACCTGCCTGTGACATCCTTTTTGATATTAATTTGATATAAACTGATGAGGGGTAACTGAGGATTGGATCCTGGGGTAACCTTCTTAACCCTTAATCATCTCTTCCCCAGGCTAAACTTACCCAGCTCCCCAAGCCACTTCTTGTGGGGCATGGTTTCCAGACCTTTTATCATTGTGGTTGCCCTCCTCTGGACATACTCCAGCTTGTCCACAGCCTTTTTTAATTTTGGTGCCCAGAACTGGATAAAATATTCCAGATGAGATCTGATAAAAGCATAATAAAGTAGTACTGTTGCTTCCCTTGATCTAGACACTATACTTCTATTGACACATCCTAGTATCATATTGGCTTTTTTAGCTGCCACATGACATTGCTGACATGTAGTTCACTGAGACTCCTAGAATCTAGGACAGACTCAGCATTTGGAGAATCAAACAATTAACCCTTGATGATATTGTTCTTAAAAGTTAAGGGTTGAGGGGGGGAGATATGATACAGGATGGATTTAATTTATTCTTATGATATTGTTCACTGCTAGCCTTTACTGTTAATCACAATAGAAAAGATGTATTTGTATTAGGGTGCAAATGCTGCTATGATGTAGAATGCAATTTGTTTTCCACCGTTCTAATGTTAATTTTTGCCAGCGTCATGGTCATTAAGAGAAAGTTGCAAACTGATGGGATTACTGTTTAAAATTATGAGACAGAATAATTATTAATGAAAACCTAACATCCTTAGAAGTATTATTTAGCATAAATACTGCCTAACTCCAAAGCAAGCAGGAACTAGTTTATTGATTACTTGCAATTAAATTTGAAGTACTCTTTAGAACCCTTTTCTAGGATGCTAGAAAGAAGTGGGCAAAGACAAAACACAAGGGAAGGAGTGGGTGGGGTAGAAGATATTTGAACATTCTTGAATGTTGCTAGTTTCCTTCATTTTGAATCTATTACTGCTTGATTGTAATCCAACTGTTTAATTATTACTTCCTATAAAGTTTTAAGCGATGTGGTAATTCTAAAAAAAAAAACAACAACTGTAAAATGTAGATTCTAGACCAAGGATCAGGAATATGCCAGATTCCTGCCAGATGCTGTTGTATTGCAATTCCCATCATCTCCTGTTCCCTTATCTGTTGGAGTTCCCCAGGGCTCTGTTCTGGGTCCCCTTCTGTTTTCTCTCTACACACTGTCCTTAGGAAAACTCATCAGCTCTTTTGGCTTTTCCTACCATCTGTATGCCGATGACACCCAG
>NC_056524.1:53035736-53053554 GCF_019175285.1 Sceloporus undulatus | reverse complement strand
GGCCAGCCTGTTCTCTCCCTCAACGGCCGAAAGATGACAGTTATGGAGGGAGGCCACTCTGTCTTCAGGCTAGCCCCTGATGACGCTGGCCAGCCTGTTCTCTTCCTCAACAGCCGAAAGATGACAGTTATGGAGGGAAGGCACTCTGTCTTCAGGCTAGCCTCTGATGACGCTATCCAGCCTGTTCTCTCCCTCAACAGCCGAAAGATGACAGTTATGGAGGGAGGGCACTCTGTCTATGGATTTGAGATGATGATATTTGTGACTTAAGTACTCCTACTAAAAGAAAGAAGAAGGGGGTATGAGCATTGGTGTAGTGCTGGTGATGGAGACAGCATCTAGGTCAGGGGTAGGCAACCTGCGGCCCGCGGGCCGGATGCGGCCTGGCAAGGCCTTGGGACCGGCCCCAGCCCGGTCCTGCCGCCGATTGCCGCCGGAGCCTTTGGCCTCTCGCATGAGAGCGTGGGGCCTTTGGCCTATCAGGAGGAGGCGGGCAAGGGGGGAAAGCGGCGGGCAAGGGGGGCAATTGTCTATAGAAGCCTCTGAAACATGCATTTATATTAACATTTTTAAAAAAATCAGCAAATTTTTTGCGTGTCCTCCATTATTTTTTTAAAAGTGTCCTCCATTTGAAAATTTTGTCCTACATTTGTCCCAGTTTATTTGTTTATTTAATTTTTTTTAATATTATTTAATTATTTATTTTTTGGCTTTGGCCCCCCAGTTGTCTGAGGGACAGCAACCCGGCCCCCGGCTCAAAAAGGTTGCCTACCCCTGATCTAGGTAGTACTCATGACAACTAAAATATCAAATTAGATTTAGGGAACATTTTTGAACTCAATAATAATTTTTGAGAAGGAAATTGGGAAAAAAATAAAAACCTTTCAGGCCAGAATAAGTGTGTCTGCCAATCTCTAACTATTTTCAAACACATAAAATGCTTCTGCTGTGAACATGGGACTCTCAGGTCACATCAGGGAATTATGTATGTTGTCTATCTCATATATATATCCTGCCTTTCTCTGATATAGGGACTGAAATCTGTTAAAAGCAAATTTAAAATAATACAAATTAAAAACAAATCAAAATCATTAAAATGCATAAATATGTTAACAATTGACCAATTCATAAAGTTACAGACAATAAAATAGTAATATATATATATACACACACACACTATGTCTAAACCTTAAAATCTGAATCAAGGTAAAATCGGAACCAAGGTAAACTTATCATGCAATTTTTCATGTGAAGATTTATTCAGAGGATGTCTGCCATTGTCCTCTGAGGCTGAGAGGGATGCAAGGATGCAAACCCCAGTATCCCAACATCTTAGTCCAACACTCAAACCACTAAATCATGCTGTCTAGGAAGCTTTTCCTTCTTTAGATTTAAACATAAAAAATATCCCTCTTAGGAGACAAAAAAATAATGGAAAGTAAAATGTTGTTTTCTGTTTGGGTCCCCCTGCATGTGAATTATCCTCTTATTTTTGTCAGAGCTGGAAATGTAGACTACGTTTCTATCTCTCTTTTATATAATTATGCAGAAATCTCAGCAAATTATAGTTCTGTTCTTATTTCATTAAGTTACTTTTAATCATGATTATATTTTACTCATGCACAGTTTGCCTTTCCAGCGATACTTACATTTTTATCAGTGGGACTTTTCTCTATTAAGGGTTCTATGTTTGAATGGTCTTACTACTTTTAAATAGCAAATTTGATAATGTTCAGAATTTTGGCCAAATCTCAAATACTACAATTTTTCTTTTTCCAATTTATTTTGAATAATGTGTTATATAGCTCTCGGTTTAATGATTAAACAATTTACTCTTAATTAAAAATCATTCTATAAATGCCCCTAGTTCAAGCAACCAACCAAATGAGAGGAGACAACACTGCTATCAACAAATAGATTCTGCTGTGCTTCACCTGCTGTTTAAATGTTATAGAATACTGTACTCTGATATTAACCTTGGGCCTCAAACTGCAGTTGGTCTCTTAAAGGGTAGATACTTCTGTATTATGTCATGAAAGCAGCTCACACAGTTCTTAAAAATAGGTTTCTACAGTGAGCCTATCCATTCAGAAATGGGTGGAGGGAAAAACAGGACACCGGTTTCATTTCTTCTTCTTTAGCTGTTAGTGCCCACACAAGACATTTTTATTGCCTGATAGAGTATGGTTCTCACTCCAAGTTAAGGTGAATAATATGCAAAGCCAGCCACTCTTGTGGCCACCTATGAGAATATTAACTGTAGTTTCAAAACAATTACCTATAAAAAGGGTCATCCTGTTCCACAATTGCAAACAAAATCTACATCTGTGCAATCCATTTACTAGCACCAACCAAAATGTTACAAAAATAAGCAAGTTCTTGAATTGTCAAGAACCTTTGACGAGACTAAGTGGTATCACATAGTTAATCCTAATAAACCTTTGGAATAATTGCATTGAATCATTCTATTTGCTTGAAGAAAAATGCTGTATGTATTCATTAGATGACCCAGAAGAATGGTAGAAACTATTTTACACCAGGCCTCACTTTATGTCCGTGTATTTTTCATTCCACTGGTATCTGCTCTCAGGATCTTTCACTTCACATACTGCCAAAAATAATTGTACCTCAAAATACCATGGACTGATCCTGGCATTATGGTGGACTGCTAGGCATAGCTATCTCAGGTTATCACACTTGGCCATATCAGTCTGAGTGCTAGCAAATCTCTTCACCTCTTACACTGTATCTGCACTGTAGAAATAATGCAATTTGACACTGCTTTAACTGCCATGGCCCAATGCTATGGGATTCTGGGATTTATAGTTTTGTGAGATAGTCAGCCTTCTCTGTCAGAGAGCTTGGGTGCCACAACAAACTACAAATCCCAGGATTCTATAGCACTGAGACATTGCAGTTACTGCAGTGTCAAACTACATTAATTCTGCCATCCAGATGCAGCCCTAGAAGCTGCAACTAGCTGTATATGAAAACTGCCTGAGTCACCAAGCTTCAGTATTCCACTAGCAACTCTTATTTCACCTGAAGATCAAGGTAATAGACTGCACATCGGTGACAATTTCTCCAGCCATCATTGTCAGTTCTTACAAAGGCTTTGAAAACACATTGAATACTGCAGGGTCAAATGTTTAGATCAGACAACAGGGGAAATTCTCTGGCTAGCATGAGCACCTCAAAGGATGGAAGGGTATTCTGCCATAACATTCTGCACAAATGCTTTCATTTTATGGAAATCAATCAATCATGTAGCTTATTCTGTAAACCAGATCAGGTATATTAGCATTAACTCACAAAATCAAAGTTAATAAGTTTCTTAGAGACTTTATTCTGACCTAAGTTCATTCCATGGGTACAGATTGTGTTGGACGTAGTCCTGTGGAAGTGAAAGGCTATCATACATCAGAACACAGTCTGACATAACTTGACTGCACTGAGGAAAAGGGTCTTTATGTTATATGTTATATTAATTTTTTTTAAAAAATGCAGTGATATTACTCACCTCTTTTTACAATTGCAGCTTTCATTACATTGGCTATACAGTGAAAATAATAATATTTTTTTTTACTAGTCAAGCCTCCAGCATATGTCAGCAGTGGATCAAATATTAAAAGCAAATTTTAATAAGTGAGAATCAAAGAAGGATTTAAAAAGCTCAGGGGATTTAGAGATGAGAGTTCAGTTCAGGGAATTCCACAGCTCAGGGGCATAACAGGTGAATGCTCTGTTGCCCATGGATGAGAGACCTGACAAGGGGGTTGATGAATTTGAGATTTATTATTAGAGAGGAAGAAGTGAGGGCATATATAAATGGAGACCAATTCTGATAGGTGTGAAAGGGAAGTTTCAGATAGGTAATGAAAAACTCTGAGCCAAATTTAAAAGTCAATGAATTGACTGACAGGAAGCTAGTGTAAATCTGCCAGAGCTGGAGTAATGTGATTGAATTTATTGCCATGAGTAAATGCATGGGATGCAACATGCTGAACAATGGGGTCATTTATGAATATTATTCCCTGAAGTGTTTGCTGATCAGTGTAATCTGGAAGCAATAAGGATATGCATTAAGGGAGGTTGAGTAACATAAATAGTAGCAATATCAACCCCCCCTTAACACAGGAGGAATCTGAAAAAATGTCACCTAAAGTGACTGCTTTTAGGAAAAGGCTTTTAAGAACTTAACATGAAATAAATTTAGAAAGCAAAGAAGAATGCAGAGTTGAAAGTTTTCAAGCATCTGTCAGATCTATACAACTGTGCAGATGGGTGAACAGAGGGTATGAAAAATGGGAGGTAAGTAGATGAAAAAAGGTAAGTGGAATTTGGAGATTTCAGTTCAGAAAGGGCTTCTGTTTATCCATCACAGATAATAGCTTACTGTGTTTTGCAGGGTCAGGATTTTTCTTAAAGCATCCCAAACCCTGTTTCTCTGCAGCTGTCTCAGTTTTGTTAAACGTTCAGCACCTTGCAGTGTGCAGAAAATATCAGCTTCCTGAATGATAATGAATTTGCTTATATCACTTGGAATTTGATAACCCTACTCGACATTTCCCCATGATCAGGCTGAGAAAGGAATAGCCATTTAGATGTCAGACTGAAATTCCAAAAGCCTTAGCCAAAACAGTAGGAAATGCTAGGAGCTGATGGCTGACAATATTTGGAGGGTTGCATGGTGTCGAGTTCTGCTGAGGGGTAAATAACAAGATGGGCAGGCATCTTTACTGGATTTTCTAGTGGGCCATATGGAAAGGAAAATGGGACTTGGTGGTTTCACAGTGATTGTTCTTAAAATCCTGTAGTATTTTCAACAATATCTCATAAATAGCATTTTCTGCTCAGGAAGCATCATCATTGGTACAAAAAATTATATTTTGGACTGAAATATTTTTGCACAGAAAATGATGTTTCTTTACAGAAAAAGCCGTAGTTGTGGAACTTGTTCTGTTAGGAATTTCATGGACATTATTATTCATAGAAAACAACATTTTCTGTGCAGATAATGCTGTTTCCTATGAGAATGAATTTCTATGCAGTCCCATCATGTGCAGATTTTACACAGAACAGTCCCATCTGTGGAGATTCTCCTCTGTCTACATTTCTACTTGTAATAATAATAAAATAATAATAATAATATAATAATATAATAAAACTTATGTTGCGCCTTTTGGATCGAGGCAGATTTCAACCAAAAAACAAATATCAATTACAAATACAAAGTCATAAAATCACAATCCCCATTCCCAATGAAACCAACAAATTATTCAGTCTAAAAAGACTTCAGATTAAAATTCCAATCTAAATTAAAAATTATAAAACAGGCAGATAGTAGTAGTGACTATAAACAAACAGAGGGGCATTCTAATTAGTTGTTGGAATTAATCAGGGAAGGCCTGCCAGAAAAGATCTTAACTGCCTTTTTAAAGGCTTCAAGAATATCAATCTGACAGATTTCATCCAGCAGGCCATTCCACAGTTTAGGAGCAGCTGATGAAAAGATGCTCTGGGAAGTTGCGGCTAGCCTGGTCTTCTTTGGCTGCAGAAGATTCCTCCCAGAGAACCTAAGAGTGCAGGGTAGATTATGTGGGAAGAGACACTCCCTCAAGTACGCTGGACCCAAGCCATGTAGGACTTTATAGGTAATAACCAACACCTTGTATCATGCCCAGAAGCTGATTGACAGCCAGTGAAGATTTTTTAGGATAGATCTTATATGATCTGACCTGGATTTCCCAGCGACCAACCTGGCTACCATATTTTGAACTAATTGAAGCTTCTGAATATGGCACAAGGGTAGCCCCATGTAGAGTGCTTTGCAGAAATAAATGCCACCATTTCTAGGTCGCCCGGCTCCTGGTAGGGCCACAGCTGGCGTATGAGACGAAGCTGATAACAGGCACTCCTGGCCGTCACATCAATCTGAGATGACATTGGAAGTGATGAGTCCAGGAGCACCCCCAAGCTGCGAACACAGTCCTTTAGGGAAAGTGTGACCCCATCCAGGACTGGTT
Source organism: Sceloporus undulatus (assembly GCF_019175285.1). Taxonomy (NCBI): domain Eukaryota; kingdom Metazoa; phylum Chordata; class Lepidosauria; order Squamata; family Phrynosomatidae; genus Sceloporus; species Sceloporus undulatus. Next base: position 53,047,528 of record NC_056524.1, on the reverse strand, counting down.
GACATATCTCCAAACTCAGATTTGGGTTCCCTATGGCAAGTACCTTTGTCTTACTTTGAGTTTGTTTTCCCTCATCCAGTCCATTACCGGCTTAAGACATTCATCCAGAGGAGAGATGCCTTCCTTAGTCATTGATCTCACCCAGTGGCTTCATGTAAATGTTAAACAACATTGGGGACAGAATAGCACTCTGAGGGATGCCCAACTTGAGCTCCCTCTTGGATGAATAACTGTCCCCAAATGACACCATCTGGAATTTGCCTGAGAGACAGGACCGGAACCATTGTAAAACAGTGCCCCCAATTCCCAAGTCTCTCAGGCGTTGGTATCCAGAAGGTTACCATGGTCGATGGTACTGAAGGCCACTGAGAGGTCCAAGAACACCAACAGGGTAACACTTCCCCTGTTGATGCCCAGATGGAGATCATTGGCTAAGGCAACCATGGCTGTCTGAGCTCTGTATCCTGTTCTAAAGCTGGTTTGAAATGGATCTAGATAATTGGCTTCTTCCAAGACTGTCTGGAGCTGAATGGCGACTGCTCTCTCGATCACTTTACCCAAAAATGGCAATAAAGAAACTGTTCTATAATTGTTTCTATCCAGGGGATCCAGGGAAAGCTTTTTTTAATAGTGGCTTAACCACTGCTGTTTTCAGACTTGATGGAAGGCAGCCTTCCCCGAGGGAAGCATTGATTATACAGTGGACCCTTGTTATACGCTGGGGTTTGGTTCCAAGATCCCCCGTGTATAACAAAATCCGTGTATGCTCAAGTCCCATTAAGTATAATGACATAGCAAAATGGTGTCCCTAATAAAAAATGAAACATCAAGGTAAATTTATACTTTTTTGGAACATTTTCAAACCGTGTATGCTTAAAACCGTGTATAAAAAATCCGTGTATAAGAAGGGCTGACTGTAGATTTCAATAACTTCATGGTGGCTTCCCCTCCCTGGACAGCTAGCTAACAAAGGCAAGGATTGAGAGGGCAGGTCATTTTTTTCACCTTACCAAGCAGCTTGTCCACTTCATTGGTACTTATAAACTCAAACTGATCCAATACAACACCGTAAGCGGAGTTTCTGGACACCTCTCCTACCGTTTCAACTTCAAAGCTGGTGTCCAGGTCAGCTCTTATCTGAGAGGTTTTATCTGCAAAATCATCATTAAAAGCATCACAGCAGGCTGTGGTGGATTCTAACAAAGGATTTGGGGTGGGAGAAAACTGAGTTAAATCTCTCACCACCTTGAGTAGCTCTGCTGGGTGAGATTTTGCAGACACAATAGATGCAGAGAAGAAAGACTTCTTCATTGCAATTATTGCCACTCGATAGGATGGTTCCCCTCATCAGAATTATCCTCATCAGAAACACATTTTTCAACCATTTTCCAAATATTTTTGAATATTCCTTCCATCTCCAGTTTGTAATTTATATGATGGGTTTGTATGATGCCCCTATTGTTTTTGAGGTTTCGCAAAGTGTTGTTCATTTTACCTCAGAAGCATCAAGTTTAAAACATGACATAGGCATTGTACAGACTGGCGCTTTGCACCGACTTGCATGCATACTAGGGTTGCCTCAGGGCGTCCTTTCCAGACGCCCCGCAACCCTAGTACATTGTAATGGTGGTGTCCATTCTACATGGACGCTGCCATTATGTCGTCATGGTCGCGCCGCCTCCAAATGACATCTTGGCTCCACTGAAGGGCACCCGTGGCTCCGAAATGGAGCTCCTTCCTTTGTTTTGTGTTGCTGATGCAGGCTTTACATGGCTGCGCCAGCAACACAAAGGAGAAAGGGGCCGAGTGGCCCCTTTCTCCCTTTCCCTGCAGCTGTCGGGGTGTGCTTGGGGCTTGAAGCCCCAAGGACACCCCTTTCCAGGCCGCGGGGAAGTGGCCTTTTGCCGCTTCCCCACGGCCTGGAAAAGTGGTGGATTGGGGCCTCAGGGCTGCTGCTGTGGCAGCTGAGGCCCTGATCCGTCGGAGAAAGAGGCGGGTGCAGGCCGCCCCAAAGGGGCCGTCTGTACACCACCATAATGATACAGTGCCCTGCGGATCTATTCATGTCTGCATTGACTTTCCTATATTTTGTTGTGTTACAACTTGGAACTGAAATGGATTTAATTGACATGGGTACTCTACACTGGAACAATGCAAAATATTTTTATCATTGCATAAAAGTTAAATAAATAAATAAATAAATAAATACTAGCATTTATTGTGGTTGTATAAGTATTCAGCCCTCAGAGGACTGTCTGCGTGGGCAAAAAGATCCATTCCTTCCCACCCCATTCTGGCATCATCCTGTTTGGACACTGTGGAGGTCAAATGCCAGTTCTGGTGTGAACAGTCTGCACAACATTCAACACATTGAGCACCAGAACAGGGATTTGACACCATTAACATGAATTGGAAAAACTTACCTCTTACTCTGGATCTTCCAGGGAGTTCCTGCACTGGCCTGGCTGTCAAAACGAACTTCTCCTGTGCATCTGCCACTGTCACCAGTCACTTGAACTTAGATCAGAATGAGGCTTAAAATTCATCACACACACACACACACACACACACACACACACACACACATATACAGAAGTTTTTAGCAATGGGAATTTAGGGCCAAAAACAGACCAGTCCAAGGGGGAGGCATGTTGCCGCCCCTGAAGAACCACATGGGCACCGTGACAATTGCATGCCATGGCTCCACTCCAGTGTTTTCCCGCCATAAAACTACTGCATGTGTGGTCAGCCATGTGGCCTCTGGACAGTGTGGGGACATGCACCATCTGAAGGCCATGCCCCCACGCCGCCATGAAGATGCCATATTGTGCTGGTCTGTAGTGGCCCTTAGTTTGCATAGAGAGCAGGCATAATTTCTCTTATTTCTTGCTCAGAAAATCACATATTTCTATGCAAAAACAAATCTCCACAAATAATAGTCGTCTTCTTCTTCTTCTTCTTCTTCTTCTTCTTCTTCTTCTTCTTCTTCTTCTTCTTCTTCTTCTTCTTCTTCTTGCATATCCTTCCTTCCCTTCTTTTTGCAGAATAAGTCCCAACCAGGATAAACTCCTTGAAAACTAGACAATATTTAAGGGGTTTCTCACATCAGGAGAAAAAAACCCTGATTTATTTGTTCTTGCCTCTGAGAAAGAACAATTACAGAGATCACAACTCTAATATGTAACTATTTCTTCCCAGACCTCCATATTCATGGTTTCCATATCCATGGATTCAGACATAGATAGATAGATAGATAGATAGTTAGATAGATAGATAATTCCACAAAGCAAACTTTGATTTTGACATTTTATATAAGGCACATTATTTCACTATACCATTGTATTTAATGGGACTTGAGCATCCACTGATATCAATATCTACAGGCATCCCAGAACCAAACACCATCAGATACCAAGGGGCACTGTATTTATAAAGCAACATGGCATCACATCTGGTGATAGGATTCTCTCTGATGACTGAACAAATTTAAGTAAGGCAGATGTAGAGTCAAAGTAGAGAGCCAGTGTGGCGTAGTGGTTTGAGTCTAGGATGATCATTTTGGAGACCAAGCTTCAAATCTCCAGCTGGACATTGAAACCCACGGGGTGATCTTGCACAAGTCGCACACTCTCAGCCTCAGGATGACAATAGCAAAAACCTTCTGAAGAAACTTGCCAAGAGAACCCTATGACAGGTTCACCTTAGAGTTGCCATAAGTAAAAAATGACTTGGAGGCACACAACAACAACAACAATAACAAGTCAAAATAGAGAGCCAATGTGATGCAGTAGTTTGAGCCTTGGACTAAGGGGCTGTGCAGACTGGACATTAAGGCCAGCCTGGGGGTGGAGTTGGGGCATCCATATGACGCATATCCTGACTCCACTCCCATGGTGGTGTGATACTGCACGCTGCTCCACACGGTGCACAGCATCACAGTGCTCCTCTGGTACTGCGTTTACACAATGCAATGGCAAAGGAGTAACTTAAAGCCTTGGCTATCGCACCCTTTCCAGGGAGCAAAAAGGAGCTGCCTTGGAAAGACCAGATCGGAGCTGCAGGGTGTGGTAGCCATGACCCTGATCTGGCTCTCAAAGGGATGGCTGCAGGCTGCCCCTTAGACTGTGGAGTTCATAAAAACATGCTGGGTGACCTTGAACAAGTCACACACTCTCAACCTTGAAGGAGGATAATAGCAACCCATTTCTGAACAAATCTGGACAAAATAACCACAAGATAAGTTCCCATAAGGCTGCCAGAAGCTGGAAATGACTTGAAAGCACACAACAAGGATCAAAATATATTAGATCCTTAACATCAATAGTTAGATGTTATGCCACAGACCGCCAAAATGCGGCGTACTGGCACCAATTCTAGGGTTAGAGACCATGTGGCAACCACACGGTCTTTAACCCTAGCACATGACTGCACTGTCCTCATCCGCCATGATGGCGCCACTTCCTGGTTGTGGCACTGCAAAGAAGGAACTGCTCGAGGCAGCTCCTTTTTGGTGTGCACATTGTTCCTGCAGCAAACAAATGATGCCGAGGAGAAAGGGGCCAGGCGGCCCCTTTCTCCCATGGCTGTGGCTCCCAAGGTGTCCGGGGACACCCCTTTTCTGGACCACATTTTGCCACTTCTCCGTGGTCTGTAAAAAATGCCGGATTGGGGCCGCAGGGCTGCCAGTGAGGCTGCCCTGCCCCCAGTTGAGTGCAGAAAGGGTGGTCTGAAGTTGCAGTCTGTACCGCACCAAGTTTTCTTTTTATTGAGCTGGAGAGGAATGTTTCACTTTGTGATTCTTTTGCTCAGTGAAAATGCCAAGCTGTTGTTTGCGTGACTAGAGAAAATGTACAAACAGGTTCAAAATCACATATGACCTTAATATTTTATCTCAGTTCTGATGGACATGCATGTTAAATAAGTGGAAAGTCACTGCTTATAGTTTTTACCTCTAATGCTATTGGACATTCTCTTGGAATTTTATTAGGCTTCCTATGTGTTTCTTTTTTTGTTTTATTCCCTGAGCACACAATTTTTCTTGTACCACTTGACTTTTTTTTGTCATAAACCAGAACATTGCTTGTTCAATAACCCCAATTACTGTACTGATATAAATGTGCTTGTGTTTGACTTTATGATTGTGCTGGATGACTGGATGATTTACCCAATGGTGATCATTGTTCACGCAAGTGTGAGAACTACATTCCTGTCAACACTGTTATCTGGCCCACCAAGGATTCTGTAAAAAATTGTACATTAAGACAATGGTCTGGGTAAGGAAAAACAGACTGAAACTGAATCCAGATAAGATGGAGGTACTCGTTGTCAGGCCCACTAACCCAGATATAAGGATAAGTCAACCAGTCCTAGACAGGGTCACATTCCCCTTAAAGGACTGTATTCACATTCTGGGAGTACTCCTAGACTTGTTGCTTCAGATGTCAGACCAGGTAAATGTGACAGGAATGCTTGCTATCAGCTCCAGCTAATACACCAGCTGCGTCCAGAGGGACCTAGAACCTGGAGTGCAGGTGTTGGTAACCTTATGACTCGGCTTTTGTAATGCACTCTACATAGGGCTACCCTTGTGCTTAGTCCAGAAACTTCAATTAGTCCAAAAGATGGCAGCCAGAGTGGTCACCAGGACAGCTAGAGGGGACCACATCACTCTTATATGAAAATATCTTCACTGGCTGCCTATTAGTTTCCAGGCACAGTACAAGGTGTTGGCTATGACATTTAAAGCCTTACATGGCTTGGGTCCAACATATTTGCAGGATCACCTCCTTCCATACAATCCTCCCACACACTTGGTCCTCTGGGAAAAACCTTCTTCAACCAATAAAGACCAGGTTGACAGTGGTTACCCAGGTGGCCTTCTTATCAGCCACTCCCAAATTATGGAATCGTCTGTCAGAGGAAATCTGGAACATCACAAATCTTGACAGCTTCAAAAGGAGTGTCAAGGCAAATCGCTTCTGACAGGCCTTCCCTGAATATCCCACCTGATCTTCCATGGATACATTGTAGAGATTACCCAAAATTGTCCACCCCTTGTCTCTGACTGGCTTGATTGCTTGATTATTTTAATTGTTTTAATTGTTATGATATTTTATTGTAGTGGGGTTGGGGGGAAGAGAGGTGACATGGTGTATTTTAATATATGTTGTATTTTATATTGTGTTTTGTTTGTTGATGTGAGTCACCTCGATCCTGCAGGAGAGGCAGCATATAAATTATTATTATTATTATTATTATTATTATTATTATTATTATTATTATTATTATATTTTTTCACTACAAAGAGTTGTCTGTCTGATTTTTCCCTTTTAATAGTAGCGTTTATCATGGATTATCATGGGTTAAATAAATTATATTTTTATAATTCTGACATACATTATGTCAATTTTTTTGTATAACAGCCTCTAGATGACCTATGTAAAGTCTAATACAATTATCTGATTAACCTTTAAAATATATTATTACTGGTGAGATTTGCTCCTGTCTATGTGTCATAGATACATGAGCAATGATTTTTTGATTCAACCTCAGTACTAATTTTCTTGTTTGCAACATCATGTGATCATGTCTTTTGTTACATTTCATGACATGTCATATCCCTCTTCTTCCCTGTGTCTTTCCAAATGGCCAAAACTGAATTTTTCATAGAAGCATTATTCTTGTCTTTATCTGTTTTCACAGAACAATAAATTTGAAATTGGATCCAGATTTAGTCATACAGATTTAGCTGATTTAGTCACAACTTATATAAATCTTACTGATTTTAGTTTGTCTGTTCTAAATTTGAATCAGCTTTTGATATCTGTCCATGCTCTTCAACTGTTACATGCATTGCATTTGACCAGATATAGTTGTCTCATACTTTGCTTTTTAAATAACCTTTAGTATCAAGTCTTTTGACTATTTTAAAGTGGAATCCGCAGTTCTGTCATTTATCATGTATGTCCTTTGGAAGGTACAGCACATTCAAGATGTGAAAGACTGAAAATAATTGATAGTATTGAGATTAATGATGACTGCTGATCTGGATAATGTAAGAAAGAATTCTTGTGTCAAACAGCAACCAAAATGAGCATGCTAATAGGTTAATAATAATAATAATAAATAATAATCAATGTTTTATTTATAAACCGCTATTCCAAAGATCATAGCGGTGTACAAGAAAAATTATATAACAGTATAAGAAAAAATCTACAATTAAATACACTGTATCTTCAGGCCAGCCCCTGATGACGCTGGGCCGGCCTGCCTCTCTCCCTCAACGGCTGAAAGATGACAGTTATGGAGGGAGGGCACTTTGTCTTCAGGCCAGCCCCTGATGTAACGCTGGGCCGGCCTGCCTCTTCCCTCAAACGGCCGAAGATGACAGTTATGGAGGGAGGCACTTGTCTTCAGGCCAGCCCCTGATGAGCGCTGGCCGGCCTGCTCTCTCCCTCAACGGCCGAAAGATGACGTTATGGGGGAGGGCACTTGTCTCTTCAGGCCAGCCCCTGATGACGCTGGGCCGGCCTGCTCTCTCCCTCCCCAACGGCCGAAAGATGACAGTTATGGGGGAGGGCACTCTGTCTTCAGGCCAGCCCGCTGATGACTGGGCCGGCCTGCTCTCTCCCCAACGGCCGAAAGATGACAGTTATGGAGGGAGGGCACTTTGTCTTCAGGCAGCCCCTGATGACGCTGGGGCCTGCTCTCTCCCCAACGGCCGAAAGATGACAGTTATGGAGGGAGGGCACTCTGTCTTCAGGCCAGCCCCTGATGACGCTGGGCCGCCTGCTCTCTCCCCCAACTGGCCGAAAGATGACAGTTATGGAGGGAGGCCCAATCTGTCTTCAGGCCAGCCCCTGATGACGCTGGGCCGGCCTGCTCTCTCCCCCAACGGCCGAAAGATGACAGTTATGGAGGGAGGGCACTTTGTTCTTCAGGCCAAGCCCCTGTTGACGCTGGGCCGGCCTGCTCTCTCCCCCAAACGGCCGAAAGATGCACATCACCCCTTACTGGACGGCCTGTTCGGTGCCACTCTGTCTTCAGGCCAGCCCCTGATGACGCTGGGCCGGCCTGCTCTCTACCACCACTCTTCACACCCCTCTCGCTACAGATCTTATAGGTCTGTCTCAGATGAGCCGCCTGTTCCTCTTACTACTTATAGAATAGAGGTTAAGTTGCAGGACCAATATCTTGAAAACCACATGGAACATCAAAGGAGGTTCTGGAGAACAACATGGAAAATCAAATCCAAAGAGAGTTGCTAATTGAGAACTAGTAATATCCAGGACATTTGGGTCAGGAAGACAGCATGCTATCATTAGCTTGGGCTGTATTTTATTTACTGAGGCGGGTTACAGACCACCAAAAAATACGTAGTCACTACGCATTTTTTGGCGACGGCCGTTCCAGACAGCCGCCGCCATGTTTACGTCTTGGACGCATAGCTTCCAGACATGTCGCGGCGCCTATGACGTCGCGAGTTCGCCAGCGGTGCCTCGCGGCGTCATAGCTGCACCATGGAAAGAGCTCCATTTTGGAGCTTCTTTTTTGCTCCGTAAGGGAGTTGCACAGTTGGCTGCAGCGGCTCCCTCACGGACAAACAGAGGCGGCAGCAGACTGCGCAAAGCTGCGGTTTATAACCCGCCTGAATACTGAAGCTATTTTTCAATCCCAGTTCTCCAATTTTTCTCTCCTTCATTAGGACCTTTCTGACTGTCTTTCATAGCTCTGGGAGTGGGCACTCAGTGCCCATTATCCAAATGTTAATATGTAGACTAATGGTATGTGATATGTTACCCTATGGGATACTGCACTTTACAGGTCATATGGCCCAATACAGACAGGCCAAAATAGCTGCTCTGGGTAACTTTGGAGGTATGCTGTTTAAATGATGCATGTATCCTAAGAATCCAGGAGCCATGCCAAAGCCACACTCCAGTCCTTAGCAGCTTATTTTGGCGTGTCTGTATGGGCTCATGTGTCTCTGTAAAGGCTGCATCTGCTCTGCAAAATAATCCAGTCTGACGCCACTTTAACTGCCATGGTTCAATTCTATGGAATTCTAGGAATTCACTTTGTTGTGGTCTCAGAACTTCTGGCGAGAAGGCTAAATGTCTCACAAAACTACAATTCCCAGAATTACATAGTGATGTCAAACTGGATTAATTTATGCAGTGTGGTTGCAGCTATAGCTAGAAAAGGCAGAGTATCTTATAGTTACTACCATTCTCTAAGAGTTCCAGAATAAATGGTAATCTTCCACTTGATTCTTAGTACATTCTGCTTATCCAGAATGATTTTCATAGTTACTTTCTAGTGCTACTGAATCAATGTAGTCAGCAAGCCTGTGTGTATAATTTGTAAGTAGATAATTTCTTTTTGTTCCATTCCCATTGTTTCTTCCATCTGGGAAATTGAAGTCATTCATTTTGTGCAGCTTGTGGGGGTTAGTTCCTTGGGCGTAATTTTTTTATGACCTTGCATACGTCATTCATATTAATTAAGTCATCAGAGTGCAAGTAATGCAGCTGGACATTTCATTTAAGCTGCATTGTAGCCAGCATTTATTAAAGGTGGTGATCAATGGGAAATCTTCTGGCCAAGTATATGAATTAATTGCCACATTCCAGCTGTTGGTATATTCTGTAATCAACAAAGGCTGGGCATGCCAATGAAGTTAGATGGCAAGCTCACATGAAGAAAAGACAACACAAATTCTTGGTTCTGTATCCTATATACTGGTAGTAGATGATTGCTGCCATCTTGAGGAAAGCCCTGCACTATCAGCCTTCAAATGGCTCAGTTGATTGATTATATTCAGAGAGATGGGATTAGAAAGGGATAATATGAAACAATAATAGTGACAGATAACAAATGTAGAAGCCTTGCCTGAATTTCACCTGAGACTGATAAAATCTTTACTGAATACTCCAACAGATTCAATTTCTAGAATACAAATATGGATTCTATTGAAAAAATAATGTGTTCAGCAAATTTTATATTTTCTTACAATCTCAGCTTCTTCACTCATATGGCTGGATCTTTGTTTCCATATAAAATGAATTAGAGCTAGATCGTAGATTCACCAAAAGCACCATACAATATGCTCACATACTTCCTCTGCTAATGTTATTTTCAAGCAATCCTATGATGAGAGCCATGTGGTGTAGTGCTTTGATTCCTGGACTAGGTCTCTGGAGAACTTGACCATGAAACCCACTGGGTGACCTTGATCAAGGCACACTCTCTCAGCCAAAGCAGCCCCTCTCTGAATCAATCTTGCACCAGGTTTAGGTCACCATAATTCATAAATGACTTGAAAGTACACAACAACAAACAACTAACAACAAAAACAACAACTCCTATAGTTATATGGTATCAGTAATAAGCATTACTCTTGGACTATCGCAATTAAGGGCCCAAAAAACAGGCCAAAATAAAGCTGCTTCAGGTCACTTTGAGAGTATGCTGTTTAAATGATGCATGCATCCGAAGAGGTTGGAAGCCACGCCAAAGCCACACTCTAGTCCTAAGGACTGCAGCGTAGCTTTGGAGCAGCTTCTGGCCTTTGAGGACGCATGCATCATATAAACCACATACCTCTAAAGTGACATGAAGCAGCTTTATTTCGGCCTGTCTGTTTGGGCCCTAAGTTATTTGCTCAGATCATTACCAATCAAATACCTTGATTATTGTTGTTGCTGTTTTCTCTTAGCATCCCATGTGCATAGTGTATTGCACTAGTTTTTCTCACGTATTTAAGAGACAAATCACTTACTCTTACTGTGGCTAGAGGGAATCGGATGGAAAAAATATATATTATAGGAAAATATGCCATAAAACAATGATAATTTAAAAAACACCCAAAACAACAAAAAAAAAAAAAAAAAAAAAAAAAAAAACAAACAAAAAAAAAAAAAAAAAAAACATGATTGGAAGACAATGCAGAGAAACAGGGTGAGCCAGTGTGTCATAATGTATGAGCTTGGGGGATAAACTTTTTTTTCACTTAACTCCCCCCCCCCCCCAGGTATAAATGTTGGGCTATGACTCTCCAGACCAAGGTTTGATTCTCTGCTGATCCATAAAGCCCCCTGGGTGGCCTTGGGCAAATACATACTCTCAGCTTCAGACGAAGGCAATGACAAACTTCCTTTAAACAATCTTGCCGAGAAAACCTTGGTTGCCTTAGGGTCACCATAAGTCGTAATGACTTGAAGGCACACAGCAACAACAAATAGTAAACTAGCAAAGATGAACTAGTTAACATATATAAGGAAATTTAAGGATATTCTCTTTATCCTGGCCATGGCCGACATAAATGACCCTTAATGAATGACATATATGAAACCCCTTGTTCATCTGTTCCATTATAGGAGTGTTTGTATATGTATTGTTATTCAAGGATGGTAACTTTGAGGTCAGAGATGGAATGTCTTCAGAAAGTGAAGTGCTTTCCTCTAGCTTCTGAGTATTTGGTTGATAAATTTCTGTTATTTTTTTCTTTATATGCCCTTTTGGTCCTAGATAAGATGCAGTGACATCCTACCTTCAGAAAGTGATGTGTTTCTACTAGCTTCTCCCCCCTCCCCTTTGAAGATGGTGGACAATATTTTCCCTCCTCCAGTCGTTCTTCATGGCCCTGGAGATCTGAATTCATGTGATGAACACATGTATTCCTGTATTGACGCTTTACTTATTCTGTGCTGCATTCCCAACTGCATAATCTTTCCATTTTTTTACAGTTGAGCACTTTTTCCTTTTATGAGAAGACTGAGGCAAAGAAGGTG
>NC_056524.1:53031747-53035711 GCF_019175285.1 Sceloporus undulatus | reverse complement strand
TTTGAATCAGCTTTTGATATCTGTCCATGCTCTTCAACTGTTACATGCATTTTTGACCAGTATAGTTGTCTCATACTTTGCTTTTTAATTAACCTTTAGTATCAAGTCTTTTGACTACTTTTAAAGTGGAAATCCTGCAGTTCTGTCATTTAATCTATGTAATGTCCCTTTGGAAGGTACAGCACATTCAAGATGTGCAAGACTGAAAATAATTGATAGTATTGAGATTAATGATGACTGCTGATCTGGATAACGTAAGAAAGAATTCTTGTGTCAAACAGCAAACCAAAATGAGCAATGCTAAATAGGTAAATTATAGGTAAAGGCTCTAGAATGAGGTTAAGTTGCAGGACCAATATCTTGAAAACCACATGGAAACATCAAAAGGAGGTTCTGGAGAACAACATGGAAATCAAATCCACAAGGAGAGTTGCTTAATTGAGAACTAGTAATATCCAGGACATTTGGGTCAGGAAGACAGCATGCTATCATTAGCTTGGGCATTATTTTAATTACTGAGGCGGGTTACAGACCGCCAAAAAATACGTAGTCACTACGTATTTTTTGGCGACGGCCGTTCCAGACAGCCGCCGCCATGTTTACGTCTTGGACGCATAGCGTCCAGATGTGTCGCAGTGCCTATGACGTCGCGAGTGCACCAGCGGTGCCTCGCGGCGTCATAGCTGCACCATGGAAAGAAGCTCCATTTTGGAGCTTCTTTTTTGCTCCGTAAGGGAGTTGCGCAGTTTGGCTGCAGCGGCTCCCTCACGGAGCAAACAGAGGCGGCAGCAGACTGCCGCAAAGCTGCGGTTTATAACCCGCCTGAAATACTGAAGCTATTTTTCACTCCCAGTTCTCCAATTTTTCTTCTCCTTCATTAAGGACCTTTCTGACTGTCTTTCATAGCTCTGGGAGTGGGCACTCAGTGTCCATTATCCAAAATGTTAATATGTAAGACTAATGGTATGTGATATGTTACCCTATGGGATACTGCACTTTACAGAGTCATATGGCCCCATACAGACAGGCCAAAATAAAGCTGCTCTGGGTAACTTTGGAGGTATGCTGTTTAAATGATGCATGTATCCTAAGAATCCAGGAGCCATGCCAAAGCCACACTCCAGTCCTTAGCAGCTTTATTTTGGCGTGTCTGTATGGGCTCATATGTCTCTGTAATGGCTGCATCTGCTCTGCAGAAATAATCCAGTCTGACGCCACTTTAACTGCCATGGTTCAATTCTATGGAATTAGAGAATTCTAATTTGTTGTGGCCTCAGAACTCTCTGGCAGAGAAGGCTAAATGTCTCACAAAACTACAATTCCCAGAATTACATAGTGATGTCAAACTGGATTATTTATGCAGTGTGGTTGCAGGCTATAGCTAGAAAAGGCAGAGTATCTTATAGTTACTACCATTCTCTAAGAGTTCCAGAATAAATATGGTAATCTTCCACTTGATTCTTAGTACATTCTGCTTGTCCAGAATGATTTTTCATAGTTACTTTCTAGTGGTACTGAATCAATGTAGTCAGCAAGACTGTGTGTATAATTTGTAAGTAGATAATTTCTTTTTGTTCCATTGTTTCTTCCATCTGGGAAAATTGAAGTCATTCATTTTGTGCAGCTTGTGGGGGTTAGTTCCTTTGGGCGTAATTTTTTTATGACCTTGCATACATCATTCATATTAATTAAGTCATCAGAGTGCAAAGTAATGCAGCTGGGACATTTCATTTAAGCTGCATTGTAGCCAGCATTTATTAAAGGTGGTGATCAACTGGGAAATCTTCTTGGCCAAGTATATGAATAAGTTGCCACATTCCAGCTGTTGGTATAATTCTGTAATCAACCAAAGGCTGGGCATGCCAATGAAGTTAGATGGCAAGCTCACATGAAGAAAAGACAACACAAATTCTTGGTTCTGTATCCTATATACTGGTAGTAGAATGTTGCTGCCATCTTGAGGAAAGCCTCTGCACTATCAGCCTTCAAATGGCTCAGTTGATTGATTATATTCAGAGAGATGGGATTAGAGAAAGGGATAATATGAAACAATAATAGTGACAGATAAACAAATGTAGAAGCCTTGCCTGAATTTCACTGAGACTGATAAAATCTTTACTGAATACTCCAACAGATTCAATTTCTAGAATACAAATATGGATTCTATTGAAAAATAATGTGTTCAGCAAATTTTATATTTTCTTACAATTTCGGCTTCTTCACTCATATGGCTGGATCTTTGTTTCCATATAAAATGAATTAGAGCTAGATCAGTAGATTCACCAAAAGCACATACAATATGCTCACATACTTCCTCTGCTAATGTTATTTTCAAGCAATCCTATGATGAGAGCCACTGTGGTGTAGTGCTTTGATTCCTGGACTAGGTCTCTGGAGAACTTGACCATGGAAACCCACTGGGTGACCTTGATCAAGGCACACTCTCTCAGCCAAAGCAGCCCCTCTCTGAATCAATCTTGCACAGGTTTAGGGTCACCATAATTCATAAATGACTTGAAAGTACACAACAACAACAACAACAACAACAACAACAACAACAATCCTATAGTTATATATGGTATCAGTATTAAGCATTACTATTGGACTATCGCAATTAAGGGCCCAAACAAACAGGCCAAAATAAAGCTGCTTCAGGTCACTTTGGAGGTATGCTGTTTAAATGATGCATGCATCCTAAGAGGTTGGAAGCCACGCCAAAGCCACACTCTAGTCCTAAGGACTGCAGCGTAGCTTTGGAGCAGCTTCTGGCCTTTGAGGAAGCATGCATCATTTAAACCACATACCTCTAAAGTGACATGAAGCAGCTTTATTTCGGCCTGTCTGTTTGGGCCCTAAGTTATTTGCTCAGATCAGTTACCATCAAATATCTTGATTATTGTTGTTGCTGTTTTTCTCTTTGGTTGACACCATCAACCACATTGCAAATGTAAATTGCATATAAACATCTCAAAAGTTGGTTTTTTTAAAGCAAAAATAAAGGATCTTACAGTCTTACTTTAAAGTGCTATGAAAGGTTTTATTTGTCATAAACTGCTTCAGCCCACTTCATGAGCTGCATAGAGTGCAACATCAATTTATACACATGCTGTGGAGAGGAAAATACCTAAGAATAGTAATGCAAAAGGTATCAGCAGGTGGTACTCTTAAGAGCAGGCCTTTAAAAGTACTTGAGATGGGCATCCTGGCATAGATAAGTGAATTAGCACATGTATAGTGATGAATAGCTTTTGCTCAAGTATAAAAGACAAATCAACTACCTACTGTGGCTAGAGGGAATAGGATGGAAAATATATTATTAGGAAAAACTGCCTAAACAATGATAATTTAAAAACACACACCAAGATTTGGAAGACAATGCAGAGAAACCAGGGTGAGCCAGTGTGTCATAATGGTATGAATGCTTGGGGGATAAACTTTTTTTTCACTTTAACTCCCCCCCCCCAGGTATAAATGTTGGGCTATGACTCTCCAGACCAAGGTTTGATTCTCTGCTGATCCATAAAGCCCACTGGGTGGCCTTGGGCAAATCACATACTCTCAGCTTCAGGCGAAGGCAATGACAAACTTCCTTTAAACAAATCTTGCCGAGAAAACCTTGGTTTGCCTTAGGGTCACCATAAGTCAGTAATGACTTGAAGGCACACAGCAACAACAAATAGATAAACTAGCAAAGATGAACTAGTTAACATATATAAGGAAATTTAAGGATATTCTCTTTATCCTGGCCATGGCCGACATAAATGAACCCCTTGTTCATCTGTTCATTATAGGAGTGTATATGTTATATTATTGTATTCAAGGATGGTAACTTTGAGGTCAGAGATGGAATGTCTTCAGAAAGTGAAGTGCTTTCCCTCTAGCTTCTGAGTATTCTGGTGATAAATTTCTGTTATTTTTTTCTTTATATGCCCTTTTGGTCCTATATAAGATGCAGTGACATCCT
>NC_056524.1:53002177-53031722 GCF_019175285.1 Sceloporus undulatus | reverse complement strand
CATCCTACTTCAGAAAGTGAGTGATGTTCTACTAGCTTCTCCCCCCTCCCCTTTTGAAGATGGTGACAATATTTTCCCTCCTCCAGTCTGTTCTCATGGCCCTGGAGATCTGAATTCATGTAGATGAACCATGTATTCCTGTATTGCGCGTTACTTATTCTGTGCTGCATTTCCCAACTGCATATCTGTTCCATTTTTTTCAGGTTGAGCACTTCTTTTCCTTTTTGAGAAGACTGAGGCAAAGAAGGTGTTGAGTAGTCCGCCTTGGAATTGTTCATCT
This sequence comes from Sceloporus undulatus, assembly GCF_019175285.1. NCBI lineage: Eukaryota > Metazoa > Chordata > Lepidosauria > Squamata > Phrynosomatidae > Sceloporus > Sceloporus undulatus. Next base: position 53,031,442 of record NC_056524.1, on the reverse strand, counting down.
GGCTCTGGATACTTGGTAGAGAAGGATGAGGGGATGTCCTGGGAAAAGGAATATTTTGATTTGAAGATGGATGGAATGTAAGTGTGTAAAAAATGTTTGAATTCCTAACTGCTTTCAAATAACAGTGAAACCAAAAATGTTCAATCCTGACAAATATCAACACTATGTTAACTCAATTTTCTGAATAAAGCTTTCAGACTTTTCTGCGGCTTGCTTTTCTAACCAATACATTAACTGCATCATCATCATCAACGTCATTTGTTTATATCCTCCTTCCCCAATAATGGGATTTAAACATATTAATCAATAATATTAAACTATACAAAAATGTAATAAAAAATAACAATAAACTACTTAACTTGAGAACAACTTATAATATTAAAATAATTAAAATTCACAGAAAGGCACTGGTGGTGTTCTCAGACCAGTTTCTTAGTTAGTAACTACATTAGTTACATTAACTGAGTAACATTTCCATGCCCACTCCTCCCCACCTTGATGTACTAAGATCAGCCATTATGAGTGATTGGAGCCTATTCTGTCTGCCAATCAGGAAGAGTAGTAGATGTTACACATCCCCTTCCCACAAGTGATCTTTGGGATCCACTGGGGCAATTCCTCCTCTCATCACTATGGATTACGGTGGGGATATAATTCTACTGTGTCCCAATAAACATAAAAAACAGTCCCCATTGCTTTCATCAGCTGCTGCCAAGTAAATTAGGGTTGCGGGACTTTCACAATACCTACATATACCCTAACAAATATGGAATACATAGGGATCATGAACATGAATTGTTATGAATCATAAGGCCGGTTCATGTAGATTTTACTGTGATATGAATTCCAGATTTATTGTGGGTGCTTCAAATATTTCATACTTCTGACACCCTCAAGTGAAGTATAATGGCAAACATTTAGGGAGGTTGCTATTGCCTTTGTTGAGGTGAATAGTGTGACTTTACTAGAAGGCTTCATGACTGAAGTGGGATTGAGCCTGGTCTCCTAGAATCCTATTCAAAACAAATTATACACAACACTGGCTCTTTGACTAAGACAAAACAGCAATACACCATTAAAAGCCATGCCTGTCATTTTCTAAAAAGCTGATGTGATGAGAATATTTTGACCTTGCAGGGGAACGAAAGCAAGGAAATTGCCTGTGGGGAGAGTTCCAAAGTCTTGTTGCAAGCCATGAGAAAGACTTCTCTCCTTTTCTTACCAAAAAGAGCCTGAGAAAGTATGGGGACAGAAGGAAAGGACCTATCCAGAAAATCTTAGAACTCTAATGGGCTCACAAAGGGAGATACGGTTCGCCAAATAGCCTGGAATCACATTGATAGGATTCCACTTTCTTTTAGTTCACCTTTTTTGCTGGATGAAAAGCTCCATGTGCTCTGAGATGCATAAGCATTGTGGGGCCTACCGGGAACGAATGGAGAGAATTACCACAATATGGCCAATGGAAGTTCCATAGAAGTAAGATGTTTCTGTCCATAAAAAATTGTTTGTCAATCGAAAGGATGTGTACAGGAGACTGAGGGTATTCCCTGTTTATTGCGTTCAGTCCTTCAACACTTCCTGGAAGTACTAAAAATTGTTAGTTACTGTAATTTTGTAGTAGCCATTTATATTTTATAATTTAAAATTATGATTAGTTTATATTTATATTTTATAATTCTCTTGGAGACTGACTTAAAAGATTATTGTCAGATTTTTTTCAGATGTTGGCTGTCGCCTTACTTTACAAAACCAAGTTCAATCAGCCATTTCATGTGTCATGTATATGGAAGTCATGGTAGAATCTCACTATAAATACCCACTTGAGGCGAAGCGGCAAAAATCAATATGTATAGTGCATTGTACTGTCTATTCTCCTGTATAGGTCTGAAACATGGGTCACCTATCGTCAACAACACTCATGACCTCCTCAAATGCTTTCATCAGTGATGTTATAGGCACAAGTCTAAATAACACTGGACTGACTATGAGGATGTCATATTGAAGGGGAGCAAGCTTGTTTTCTGCTGTCCAGAGAACAGGACCCCGGAACAATGGATGCAAGCTACAGGAAAAGAGATTCCACCTGAAACATTAGGAGAATTCCTGACAGTAAGGGCTGTTCGACAGTGGAATGCACTCACAGCGTCGGAGGGTGATAGGAGTCTGCTTCCTTGGAGGTCTTTAAACAGAGGCGGATGGCCATCTGTCGGGATGCTTTGATTTGGATTTCCTGCATGGCAGGGGTTGGACTGGATGGCCCGTAGGGGTCTCTTCCCAACTCTTACAATTCTATGATTCTATATTCTATGTGACAACATGTTACTGTCCTGAGCAAGCAGGGATCACCAAGAATTGAGGCCATGCTATTGAGGATGCAGCTGCGCTGGGCAGGACACATTTCTAGGATGAAGGCCATCGCCTCCCAAAAAAGTATTCTACAGTGAACTCACCATTGGTCATGTTGTAAGAGGGGCACTCTAAGAGAGATAGAAAGACTCCCCGAAACAACATCTCAGGCTCAGCCAATCAATAACCAAAATGGTTCCCGCTCTGGCCTCGCATCGGGAGGCATGGAGATGCCACTATCCACGGTGCTGCAGCCTTTTTTGAAAGCTCACGCTGAACGCGTCTCGAAGAGGAAATGACAACGCAAGAAAAGAACACATCACCCAAGGAGACTTTGTGTGTGCTTTGTGTAACCGGAACTTGTTTATCTGGATTGGTCTTTTTAGTCATCAAACAGCTTGTAGAAAGCGTGGGATGGAGTCCTTCCTGAATCATTCCTTCGCGAAGAAAGCCAGACAACAATCTTGGCAACAAAAAAAAAACAGCAACAAACCAAAAACAACCACAGCAACCCCACCTTTTTGTAGCAATTATTAACAAGTTTAAATTAAAGAGAAGCCTCGTGTACGTACTATCTTTACCCCACCTCCAAGATCTAAATCCAAGTGTTGTTGTATGCTTTCAAGTCCTTCTCAATTTATGGTGACCCTAAGGCAGTCTATCATGTGGGTTTTCTGGGGCTGAAAGTGAGTGACTTGTTCAACGTCACCCAATGGATTTTAATGGATGAGCAAGGAATCAAACTCTGATCTCCAGGGACATGTTCCAATACTCAAACCACTACGCTAGTGTTGTCTCTCCTAAATTCCAATATTCCACTCAAATAGAATCTACTGAATCAATGAGACCTTGGTAAGTCTGCTATAAAGTTCCATTGATTTTATTAGTTTACTATTGTTGTGCCACTACATACTAGCTCAGGCCCAAGCATCCATTCTGTGCCAGTTCCAAGCAGTATGTGACTGGAAAAAAAAAGTGCATATTTTTATTCATATTTCAAAATGGATGCATAATGGACAGATGTCAGAGTGACTAAAGAGTAAATACATTTAAAATTATTTACAAGACAGGCCATGACTTAACTATAAAGCATTTGGTGATATTCAAAAATACATGCACTTGTTCAATTTTATAACGTTGTCTTTCAAGAAAGGAGAATAGAAGCCAGAAGGGTATGGTTTTCCAACAAGAAGTTTCATCTATTGGTATTGGTGAGGGAAAATGCTAATCAGGTTACACAGTATTTAAGAGAAGAGCCTCATTGAAATATTATCAACATAATTTCAAATAATATGGATTTTTTTTGAAGACAGTCGAGGTCGTTTTGTGGAAAAAATAATTTAGCTTCGAGATTTTAGATTTACAATATGAAACATAGAAAAAAACATAAGAGAGAATGGTTATTTGGGTATGTGGCAGGTAAAAAGCTGAGGTAACAATTCTGTAATTAGGGAGAAATGTAGAAACACATATAATGAAAATGAAAGTGAAATTGGGAAAGGGACTAAAGGACCTACCATCTCCTGCAGTATTAAAGGATGTATTCCTAACGATTCCTTGTACCATAACCAAGTTTCCTTTTATTTTAAAAGAACTACTTATCTTCGTAAAGTCGCATTAGTATTCTCTCAAATTTATCTTCTAATAAGCAAAGTTAGAAAGAGAATGTAAGAGTGCAGCGAGATCATTGCTCAACAGTTGATTTTTTAAGACCATCAAGAGGTAGATTCAGTACCATTCCAGGGAGAAAGGTTTGTTCGTAGAGCTCCCGCTTATAAAAAGAAGACTAGGTTCGCGAAAGAGCAAACCGTTATTACCGGTGCCATTAGGTTCTATGTAAATGTATCTGGCATATAGTATTAATAGTTTGTGGAAAGATAAGTTACAAGAAAACCTCCTTAATTTTAGGAAGTAAAAAATAGGAATTCAGTCCAAGAGTGTCATTCTAGCAGAAGATCATTGTTTTTGGTAGTAATTTGCATACAAGACCATTCACATATAATTTATACTAAGATTATGTTGCCTAATAATGCTTTTTAAGAGCACAAACATAATTGCATGGCATGCCGCATAAAACCTAGTCTATATTACTGCAATATACAGTTGTTAGGATTAATAACAAAAGTTAGTATTCCAAAGGTGAGAGCATCCATGGCTTAATTTCTATCAGTCCAAGCTAGTGTGTAGAATGATGAGGAATGTGGGAATGTAGCCAAACACTTCGAAGGTGGTAAAATATGATTCTTTCAAGTGATCTAGATATGTCCATTTAATCAGTCTAAAACGCTTTCATGTCTATTTAAGAAGCTATTAAAATTTTGAGTAAGATCCCAAAGTTGCTTATTTCTTCAGACACAGAAACCTCAAGAGGAAATGAAAAGAAGTTGAAGAAGGGTATGGAATCCAACAATTCTAAATACAATGGAAAATTGATATATGTGATATAAGAGCAACAGGATAGCAGTGAAGTAAGATTGGGACGGGACAGATGTGCGGCAAAAAACACCCCTCTTTGCTGACAGCATTGCCACAACAACAAAACAGGGCGATAACACCGTGACGGGTAAAAAAAAAAGGAGCTGCCTAGGGGCGGCGCTTTTTGTGCATCGTCATAAGGGCTGCGATGCAGGCTCATGATGATGGATCTTTGCCAAAAGTGTGGGTGCTTGGGCTCCACAGTCAATGGAGTGTGCGCCACCTGAGACGATGTGCCCCTAATTTCTTTTATAGCATTTTAAAAATTCGTTGCAAACTATAGATCTTAGCAGAGGAATTTAAAACAGTTTATGAACTCTTCAGATGTGTATACAGCCTAGAGTTCAGGATGCTTTGTATAATGTTAGTGTACGATATGTTTGTAGGCTGTAGCATGATGTGGTGTCCGGAATTGAAAGCAGCACAAGCAGGGTTAATTGCAGACTGTTGGGAATATATTTTAAACAGAAAACATGAATGGCAGTTTTGAATTGAATTGCATTGTATATCCTTAATATCACTTTGACCTTCTCTGATTTTTCTTTACTTCTCAGAATAAAAATGATTATAGTCAAGAGTTGACCGAATATACAAATGGTGAAATTGTGGCTGGTGGTGCGGTTCCGATGAAAATTGCTAGCATGAAAAAAATATAGGAGAAGAGTTCAAGATAATGCAGATGTAAGGCAAGCATGTCTTTGAAAAAAAATGTAAAAGACTTGGAAAGAAACCCACGCTACATGTAACTTCTTATTTTTTGCACAAGTAAAAAAACTTGCGATACAGATAGAGTCAGCTCGTGGATCTCGAGGGTAAGATGTCATAGTATAGGCGTCATATGTTAAAATGCCTGTTAAAATGTAATAGAAGAATGCCGTCTTGTGAGAGGTAGTGTTCCTCCACTGAGGAAAGGTCTGTAAGATGAAGTGAATGCACTTCTAGAGTAAAAGAATTCGAGAGAAGTCTGATAAGAAATCTGGTCTAAGAACAAATATGTGCGTGGTGGTATTGGGGTAGAGGTTCTGGTCCCAAAAGGAAGTGCAAAGAAGGTAAGGGTGAAAAACACAACTGAAGAAGGGGTTGATGGGTTGAAATGCAGGATGACAAGGACAGTAATGTTAATGGTAAAAAAGTGTATGGAACGTAGTAGTCTTGTGGGCATCGTCTGGTGAACCCAAAAAAGAAGAAAGAACTGCAAACCTCAAATAAAGAAAACAGAGTGTGGAACTTTACACTTTTTCATTATTTGCATTCAAAACGTACTTATAATGGCTGGGGGATTGCTGGGCAATTGATCCAAAAAAGCAATCGGAGTTAGTAGGCAGAGATAAAGCGTTGTCTAGACGAGCTCAGTTGTTTGTAAATTGGTTTTTGATGTTCTTGAAATAAACAAAAGCTAAGCCTCACTGAAATTTAAGGGAAGTTTAAATTTTCACACAAATTACAAGAATCATGTATGTAAGCATATATATGGCTTTCGGATGATCTGTTAATTATATTTTCTCAATAAAGAAGATGGTTGCTTACAATAATAATGACTCACCCACACGGCAGTAGTAAAGCATTCTCACCACTTAACTGGCAGAATCAGTGATAGGAAACTCTGAGCTTTGTAGTTTTGTGAGAATTTTAGTCTTCCCGTCAGAAAGCGCTGTGGCTGAGCAAAAAATAAAATCCAGAATCCATAGCAATTGAACCATGGAAGTTAAAGTGAGTCAAGATGCTTTATTTCTAGAAGGTGGGCCGCCTGATTGAGGCGGGCAGGCGTGTGCGCTGGAGATAGTGGCGACGCAAGGATCGAAGCGGGGGGGCGGGGCCCCACCAAGAAGAGAAAAAAACGCAAGGGAAGATGCTTGTGTGGGGGATTGCGATGAAGCTGGGGAGGGAAGGGAGGACTCCACCTCCAGGGAGGCCACTCTAGGAGGGGATAGCCCCTCTCTGTGGTTGCCCGCTGCCGAGGCAGCGGATGGCCTAGGCGTCGTGGGTGGGGCGACCCTTCCCAGACCCACTGGGCATGGTATTATAAGGCCTCATGGTCTGGTGCACGGCTCCATTTGTGCTCGGCGCTCCCACTCGCCCGCCTAGGGTGGGTGATGTTGTCACAACTTTGGGGTGGCAGCAGAGGGGCGGATATGGTGGGCATGGTCGATAAGGTTGCGTAGATGAATTTATCAGGAGTCATATGGGACACAAGGAGCGATGAGGGCATGCGTTGGGCCATTGCGGGGGACATAATGTGAAACACCGCTTCCGGTGACAAGGGGGGGGGGGGGGGCTTAATTTAAATGCAATTAGTAGGGTGCATGGATAAGAGAGGGTGTTCCATTAGGCCCTAGCTCATCCGAGTGTGCTGCTGATATAGGACTGCCAGTATCTACAACAGCAGGTTGTACAATGAAGGCGAACCTCATGCTTGTGGCCAAACCCTACTTTTGGTTGCTGGTTTTGCGTTAATAAAGTTGGGCCTTCTCCACATGTGGCTCATGTTTATTGTGGCGCCGCCTCCCAGGCAAGTGTGTAGCAGATTGTGTAATTTTAAAAATATATAATGTAACTTCTTGAGTCAAGAGCTGTGGATTCAAAATTAAATGGCTGCATGAAATGTGCAAAAAGGGCCTAGAAGAGGAGAAATCTCCATAGTTCAGGGAAGAGCTTTTCATGCATGTTCCATTTTCCAGTTGCCTTATAACAAGAATTTGGTCAGCAGCTGGCAATGACTTCGCAAGGGGGGTAAGGTAGGGGCCTGGAGACCAGAGTGCTACACTGTCCATTTGATGTTGCTTGGGGACCTAGGGGGCTGAAGAACATGAGCACAGTGTCAGGTTGGAAGAAGACCAGAAGGATATGTCTAGTCCCAAAGAGTTTCTGTGGAATTCCCAAAGGGCTACATATAGCCCAAGCCTGCATCAGTGCACCACAATTTAGATTATTAGAAGAAATGAGAAGTAGAAAACAGATTTAAAAAAAGTAATAGATAATAGAGAAAACAGAACGAAAAGAGTAAGGAAAGAGGGGTGGATTTGTGGATCAACTGCGGTTTTTTATTGGGCAATTCGATGTATTGCAGTAAAGGCAATCATGATGAATGTTGGAAGCGCAAGGCCAGTATGTTGGAGGAACGATCATTTGTACACCCATGGGTGGATTCAGATATGGAGGGAGGGTTCAGTATAATGACTATACTAGTGAATAAAACATTGATTTAGAAGAATGAAGGAGTATCAAATTCCAGAACAAATCGGTTTTAAAGCAGTTGAACTTGCTTTGGTAGAGAAACCACCAGCAAATTGGCACTAGGTAAAACGGAGAAAGTCACCATTAGTAGATGTGCCAGGATTGTGTATATGTATTATATTATTGCACGATATACCCACATTTTCACAAATGGGATCCATAAGTGATTGCCAAGTGAGAGAGGGAATTTTCTTTTTCTCCTAGGGTCTAAGCAGGGGGGAAATGGCTATAGTTTTAGGATGAGAGCCACCTCTTCAAATAAGCCAGATATCAGCTGAATAAATCACTTCTTGCCGAAAAGCAGAAGATGAAATTAATCCCTTCCACCTCAATGTTGAAACTGAGTTCAGCCAGTACACGTCCAATGGCAACAGTGAGGATAGAATTATGCATATGCGTGTTTGGAGGGATGGGTATGAAAATAAAGTGTCTTGGTTTCTAACACTTAGAAATTGGCCTTCACAAATTCTCTATTACCTGTGGGACCTTTAAAAAAAAAAAAAACGGCGGCAGGGGGATCAAGGAAAACACTGGTCTACTACTTAAATATTATGAGAAGTGGCTAGATAAGAAATGGGGAAGGGGATCAGGGAGACTGTATAGTTAGCAGAAAAGTGGAAAATTCAAAGGACAGTAGACATGATGGCAGTGTTAGTAGGTACAACAAGAATTATATCCTTTTTCGAGTATAAAAAACAATGCCAGGGATGACACAGTAACAAATATAATGTAAAAATAACCTCTACAAACAAATCAGTTTACAAATAAAATCAGAGCTTGGCAAACACCACGCACATGTAAAAACAGCAAGCACAAAAAGATGGAAGAAGGCCTGAGTGAAGAAATAGGTCGTTCAGCCAACAACGAGAAAGCTTAGAGAGCATCACCACCACCCTATTGAGAAAGACAGGTTTCTTCTGTTGCAAATGCCTTTTCAATGAATTGGGGGCACATTTCAAAATCCTGGCAAGAAACCCGCAAAGAGGAAGTCCAATCATGGTTGGGAGCAGGAACATGAAGAGATAGGTGTCCATCAGCATTTTGTTTGAGAAAAGTTATGATAGAATGGTTGAAAGAGCTGAGAGAGGCAGATCGGAACCGGTTCGAAAATTTCATGAATTAGTTTTGTTTGTCTAGTTGTGTTTGCTGTATTGTCTCCATTTGTACCAAAATTTTTGGTAAAACAAAGTCTTTACCTTTGTGTAGTAAGATACAGGTGACATAAGAACACTCGGTGAACAAAAAGAAAGACGGGGTTGGTTTTTTAAAAGAGCAAACCATCCATCAGTGATTTACTTTTAGTATATATAAGAAGGGGTAGAGTATTACTGTTGTGGATTTTGTGGGTTACAAAAAGGCACAAAAACAGCCAGGTGAAATGTGTGTAAAGCGTTATGACAAAACAAAACCTCCCTGAAAGCCTCACAGCAGAGATTTTTGTCGTAGATTTTTAAAATCATTTTATACATTTTGGCAGTTCTAAAAGAAGAGAAGTTTTACTATGTAAGAACAAAGCAGGTGAGAATTCACATGATAGTTAATAAAACAAATTTAAAATCTAGCTCAGATTTCAGACGGTCATAATGGTGCAGAACATAATATTTCAGAATATCTACCTGGTAGTTATCCCAGTTTGCAGCCTAGCCACAACTTTTGCACAGCACCATACAAGCACATGGAGTAACTGGCAAAAGAGATGCCAGTACTTGGACGCTGGTGACAAAGGTAACTGCTATTCAGTAACAGGGGAGTAGGAACTAAAATACCAACACCTTATAAGCCACCTGGCTCAAGTTATCAGGATAGATCGGAAATAGCCCATGAATCATTTAAATTTTCAGTGAGTGTGTAACTCCATCCAGGAAAGGTGCTCCTAAATTCCTATCTAGATCCAAATTCATCTAGATTTTAGATTCAATAGCACTTTATTTGCCCTCCCTATCAGCCACGGAAACGCCAGTAGGGTACACATGGATGTCAACAACCAATGGTTTAAAAAGTTCAATAAGAGACATTTTCAAAAAGAAGCCGTTAAGTTTGCCATTTTATACCATTTATATAGGGGCATTTACGAGTCATTGTAAATATAATGGGACTTGAGCAGATACCAAGGGCCCACGTAAGATATATTACCATTGGTTTCATGGCTTTGGTCATAGAAGCCAAAGAGTAGGAAAGGTACAGCTCCAGAATAAGGTGGCCCATTGTATGGCTACTAATACCACCCAGAAATCGCAATGAAGGCCTCAATATTTTCTCATTTCTTAAAAAGTGGATTTTGGGAGTGAGTTTCTAGTAAAGTCACTAAAAACACCCAAAATGTGGCGGTTCCTGTTCTCACCTTGTTCAAACCACAGAAAGTGGGGAAATAAAATGGGGAAAACAGTGACCAGAAGTTTTGTTGCTGCCGGCTCAAAATAACTTTGGCGTTGATTTCAGTGGCTGTGCTGGAGAACAAGGCAAAGCTTCATAGGAAAGAAAGATGGAAAGTATATTTCGTCCCAGTTATCCATCTTTGGCACAGGAGGGGAATCCCCCACCGCTAAAAGCAAAGGCTGAGCAGCATTATCTCCTCCCATTTCCCATGGAACTTGACTTCGTTTCAGGGCAAGTTCTAAAAAAAATTTCCTACTGAGAAAAAATGAATCAGGTTTGAGTAACTGCTGGCAAATAAAAGTTTTCATGGAAAGGAGCAAGGAGCGAATAATGACTGCTAGAGAAGTTGGGTATTCTGAAACAAGACTGGGTTCCAGTGCATGTGTTGAAAGAAGGGCATATTCATCTGGAAAGAGGGAGGAATCATGATTGTGTTGGGTGGAGGGCTTGGCTTCATGGTACAAAGACAGGTGAAGGCAAAGAAGGCAAATTTCTTGTTCACTGGCTTCTGTCGACACAGGCACAGTGCTAAGAATCGAAGTAGAATCATCAAGATGATTCTTGAGAGCGGTGCCCAGAGAAAATCAAATGTCATATGATGGGAGGAGGCATATCTTGTTTTGCTGTAATGATGCTCCACTTGCCTGAAGGTGGGTTGTTGTTGACATTAATTAAGGGAAACTTTTGTGGGAGATGGAGCCTCCAAGATCACACAGGGGCCAATGATAGCGCTCCAGTGGCAGTTCCACACTAATGAATTTATGTAAGGAGTGAGTTGAAAACTCCATAAAATGTCACTGAAAAGATGAAGTTGGAAGTTCTTGCAAGAATAAAAAGGCTGTAGCCTGAAACCATGTGTAGTATAAAAGAGAATTGACGATTGAATCATTTGGATTTACAGCGTGGTGAAGCCGTGGGATTATTCCATGAGACAAATCAACCACGCTCAAACCAATATGGTTTAGAACCAATGACAATAACAGAGTAAAAAAACCATGTGAAAGTCCCTAGACATACACTCCTTAAACTGGCACGAAAGCAATGGAGAGTTACAAGCTGAAACAATGCCAAGGATAATATGTGTAACAAAGAAAACTGCTTTTAATGCGGAGGAATTTCCAAAGTAAGTTGCAGTTTAAATTTGAAAGCGGTAGGCAAACTGTTGTATGTGCCAAGAGCCCCAAAATGAGACAAAAGTAGAAGACTCGAAAATGGAAGGAAAAACAGATAAAGAAAAGCACAAAACACAAGAGAATAGCAAAGAATGCCTTCACTTTTAAAAAAGTTAAAACAGTTTTTAAAATACAAAATCCATTTTTTCTTCATGTTAAGTAGAGATGCTCTTAATATTTCAGAAATATCTATGTCCAGCGTGTATGGTGAGTATATGGTATTGTTCATGACATACAAATGCTAAAATATCACATAAGACTCCAATCTATCATATTTAAATGACAGAGATCCAACAGTAATCAGTGGAAACTGACTTGAAAACTAGGCTTGGGATTGCAGTCCCAGTCATGGCAAAAAAACACAGATAGCATTTATCAGGTCTTCAGAAGCTATAAGAATTTAATTCTGTGGTCAAATGAGATGCTGAAGTGTGGGAAGATGAGTGTCATGTTGGTTTATGGTGAAGAATGTGCCCAGGAACATGGAAACAAAATATCTTTGGGGCCATTCAATAGTAAAATACATAGCTGATGCAGTTTGTTATACAGAAGCCTTGAAAGAATGACAAATTAATGTCTTGCTAACAAAAAGATGACCTCGTTGGCCCATAGCAACAAAGCCTCAATGTATGGAAGCCTCGAGACAAATGGTAGTCATTTAGTCACAAGAGACCACATGGCCAGAGTGGAGCTGGCAGGGGCTTCACCTGTGACAGTCATCACAGCTCTGCCAGATTTATTTTAGCGGGTTAGTTTATACTGAGGAAGATTCGTCTCAACTATTCTTGGTAAATGTAGGGCTATAGTTAGAGACTGGATTGTATAAAAGGGGGAAAGGTTTACTTTCGTGTAAGTTTCACAAATTGATTCGATGTGAACATTCATGGCAAAAAGAATTCTGAAGAGAGTATTTTAGAATCATGAATGATAATTGAGCCCTTAGTTCTGCACTAAATTAAATCCATTATTCTCTATGTAAAGCAGAACCACTCAGTGTTGCTCACAGGAACACTGCGCTGCACTTCAGTGCTTCATTTTATGCCATCCTTGGGTGAGCGGGGTAGAATATAAGAATTTTTGGCGCTAGTATTTTGCTGTGCTGGAGGTTTGGAGTCTCTTGAAAGTAGGCAAATAGCAATCATGTGGTTAAAAAGAATGGTTGATGTGTGATTATACCTTGCTGTGTGGAGGTAAGGCACACAGATGCACCCCACAAATCAACAGGAACAGCTGCTTAGTCTATACTGGATGATATGCATTAAAAGAATAACAGTAAGAAAGCTCACGTCAGATTTGCGGCATTCTCTGAAATAAATGGGCTTGCTCAGATTCTGGGGCATATAGAATTTATCTGTCAGAAGGTAATTAAATGGCATGTAAAAACAAGCAAAGAAGAAGATTAACATTTGTAAAGGATGCATTTAATAGTTATCATTGGGGTTAGCGTTGATAAAATAGTAGTTATAGCCTTCAGTCAGTGTAGAATGCAGCAGCAACAAAGTTTTGACATTCAGCAAGGGTACAATTATTAGACCATGGTGTGCTGCTTTTGAATGCATCCCTGAGGCGAAAGATACTTATGCTAGAATTGAACTAAGATTTCTGTTTCATTTTTCCATACTTCAAAGGGATTTGTTCCCAGTCTGGACCAACATATAGTTAAGTCAGAAGTGCATTATGAGATTTGAAAACCAAGTTGGTAACTAGAGTGGATTTGCACGCAGAATAATACAGTTGACAAGGCTTAAGGTCAGGATCAGTGCTAATGGAATTCTGGGATTGGTAGTTGTCTGCGATATTTAGCTTTCTTACTAGAAAAGCTTGGTAACACAACAGACTAGAAAAAAACAAAATCACAGGACTGGAGAGCATGAAGCATGGCAGTAAGGGGCTCATTCCTCCTTACAGATAAGTCGGTTTCCAAGCCGAATTGATGAAGCGGTTCAGCAGCAGAACGGGTGTGCACTAGATTGCACCAATCAGAAGCTCTCTTTGGCGAAGAAGGGGCAAAGAGGCGGATTTGCTTCATCCTCCATGGCACAGGGGAGACAGGCAGCTGCGGAAGGCGGCAATGAAAGTGGTCGTCACAAGGGAGGACCACCAGCTTTCGCTGGAGAGAGGGAAGACCCTGTGCTGGACTGTGTGGTGCCACACCACGCCGGCCCTGAGGACTGGGGGTTTTCAGGGGGCTCCCAAGTGAGTATGGGAGAAAAGGGAACCTGGGAAGAAAGAAATGGTGGGAGGGAGCGGGCTTCGGCAAGCCGTGGCCATATGCAGCAAACCAGCATTTGGGCAAGAAGATAGGGCCTCAGGAAGTTGGGAAGAGGGGGCAAGCCATCTTCACCATGTCACTGGGAGCAGAAATGTGAATCGCACGCTTGGTTCACCTGGGCTGAATCGCTTTAATGAAAAATAAACGCGTCATGGAAAAAGAACTTGGGGACAAAATAAGCGTAAAAATAACATTGCATAGATGGGTTAGCACAGGGACCCCCCACGAAACCACTTCAGCAAATTCAGATCAAGTGGGAACCAGGGTCATTGAAAACGGTTAGAACGATTTGCAAATGAGTTTAAAAGATAGTGGGAATGAGGCAAGTGGGGGTCAAATTGCATTATTTCGCGATGAAGATGCAGCATACATAGTATGCACAAGGAAGGATCATAAATTCTAAATTCCATATTTTTTTGTTAGAACTTTGTATAATATTTCAAATTGTCTAATGGACCAGCAGGAAGAAAATTAAATGGACGGACTTTTAAAAAGCTCATATCATGGGATATTTTTTAAAAAAAATTATCAGGAGATTAGTTAAAAATTGGACAAAATCACATTTCAAAAGAATTAGGAGGCATGTGGGAGTTGGAATTTTGAGAGCACCACACCAAATGAAACAAAAGTAAGGTATGGTTAACATACACAACAAATATGCATAGGTAACCAACACGGGACAAAGAGGAAGGGCAAAAATGTGAACAAGTCAAAGTCCCGAGAGAACAAATGCAAGTTGGACCAATTTGGAGTTTTTCTGGCAACACATGTAAGTAAAATTAATTATCGAGAAGGTAAAGAAAAAGAAGAAAAAAGTAGTGACACAAAATTGTGGAGTGCAAGGGAGAATTGATAAGAGTTATATTATCATGGATCGAAAACTGATTTTCAGTAGTGTGCTCATATAGTATGATAACAATTAAATCAGAAATTGAGCAGTTATGGTCAGAAGAGCTTTCAGAGAGTTTCCAATGGAAATCAGCATCAGCATTTTTTTGGCCCATGTGAATGAAGGCAATATAGTACAAACAATGTCAAACACTGAACAAAAGCGCACTGAGGCAAAAGACGAAGACACTGGAAAGAGGCTAGGAGACATGGCATGGGAATTTCTGATTGGAATGCAACACTGGAGTGAAAAGGGGAAGCAGGTTAAGAGGCATTTGCATGAGAGAGCCTAGTAGTACTTCCACTTAATGACTTGAAGGGAAGGGAAGAAAGCTTGGCCGAAAAGAAGGATATATTTGTTCAGCAAAGGTGAAAAAAAATTATATATTAAAGTCTTCAAGGCTGTCAAGTCCACGCAAGGTTTGGCTATGACGGGGAAAATAATATACAAAATATAAATGAATCTATATTTCTGAAAAGTAGGAACCTTAATGTTACAATACATGCAAAATAAAATAATTATGGTTATACAAAACATGCAAAATAAAAAATAGTGAAAAATTGGGAAATGAAACATGTAGTTATCAATGTTGAAATGCAAAAAAGTTATCATTGGCAGTCAATCCAAAAAGAAGCAAATAGGAAGTCGTGAGAATACAGTCGGAATAAAAGGAACGTAAAATCAGTGGGATCATAAGAATGATAGAGAGACGGAGAGTTTTCATAACATAATGATAGCTGTTAACAGAAAGCAGATTGAAGGTTTTGCAATGTATCAGAAAAGCGGAACAGGACATTAGTTGGAATGGTGTTGTTTTGCAGAGGTCAAAATCAGTGTTGATGAAAAATTAATGAGCCAGAAAGAAAAAGGTAAGTTTAAGCATATTATGAGATGTTTTTCTATCAGAGCTGTGGCAGTTTCTTAAAGTTGTACAAAGGTTGGCCTTTAGTTGATTTTAGCAAAAAAGATGAATTCAAATGTACAGTGCTCCATTTAGTCACCTTGGCATACTGTTGAAATCGTGTATTAAGCACAGTGGCACAGGACTTACTCAGGGTTGTACCCATTCTGTCACTTAAAGGAAGGAAGACTGACGAATTAGCAGTGAAGGCTTGCAGGACGGCAGAGAGTCTGCAAGGGAAACTAGACCTTCTCCCATCCATGACTGTCCGATGTGATCTAATGTCTTGCAGTGCCTGAAAGGAGGGGGGAGAGAGCAAGTAGTGGGTATTAGGGAAAAAAGATTACGTTTTAAAGCAGTAGACATGGTTGAGAAAGCTAGCAGAGGCAGAAGAAGAATGGTGATATGATGCACACCTTAAGTGGGTCAACACCAGAGTCTGGTGAATCGAAACCATTTCTGGATATGTTCCACGCAGGGAGAATGTTGTATGGAACAGTACCCTTCAAAGTTTATTTATTGATTGAGTATGAGCAGTGTAGGGCACACAGCGGCTCAAATATAGATCAAATAGAAGAACAGTAAAAACAAAACAAAAAAATCTAAAATCAGATAAAAAAGATGGGAAAAACTTTTTTAAAACCTACGTTATCAGTCTACAAATAAGTTATAGACACGGAAAACATAAAAAAAAAAATTTAACCGACATACTTCCAATCCAAATTCTTTCCACAAACACAACTGCTGACCAAAAGTTTCTTAATACAAATGGTAATTGCTGTGGAAGAAGAACAGCGGGTGAACAGATTTAGTATCGCTTCCAAGCTTTGGAGCAACCCCCAAAACATGGCCCCCTATAACCTTTCACCAAAATATGCTTGTAAGGGGTGAAATGAGGAAAAGCTATCTCCTGATGATCTCAACCATCAGAAAAAACCTATACCTCATGAATAGACATACTTCCCAGAATCCCACAGCCTTGATCCAGTATACAAACCAGCATTCCCTGAATCCCACAGCCTTGATCCAGTATACAAACCACCATTCCCATAATCCCACAGCCTTGAGCCAGTATACAAACTACCATCCCCAGAATCTTCAAACTCCGGGCATAAAGGGAAGAGGAGTCACTAAGGGCAGCGGCTTCACTGCATCCCAGTGCGCATGCTCGCTCTTCCGCGCATGCTCCGTGACGAGGAGGTTGGCTATGTCGAACAGCTTCGGCTATTTCCGTTCTCTTTCGGCTCAGGCCCGACCTACCCCCGTCTGTATTTAAAGGAGGGCGGCTGAGGGGTTGACCGGGCAGTGAGTCCGAATCCTGTTGTTCCTGCGCCCAAGATGGCTCTGTTAGGTCCGCTGGTGCCTGAGCTGCAGAGGCTGCTGGAGAAAGACCCCTACTTGGCTCCTTTTGAGCAGGACTTCCAGCGCAGGTAACCCACGCCAGCACTCTCCCTCCCTTCCCTAAGCCCCTGGGTGATCTTGGGAGAGTCACACTCTCTCAGCCTCAGAGGGGAAGCTTGCCAAGGAAACCCCAAGATAGGGTCGTCTTAGTCCCCAAACTGTGCCCTTTAAGGGACTTTGGACTTCAGTTCCCAGAATCTCAGGCTATTGGCCAATATGGCCGAGGCTTCTGGGAGATGAAGTCCAAAATTTCTCTTATTAAAAGGCACAGTTTGGGAACCACTGCTTTATTGGAGCTATCCCCTGCCTGGGAGTTCCTTCTCTACTCAAACTACAGATGGGGGTTAATACAGATAATATACAGTGCAAGAGACAGCGTAGTATAAAAGGTCTGAGCATTGGGCTGTGACTCTGGAGACCAGGGTTTTGATTCCCAGCTCAGCCATGGAAACCCATTAGGTGACCTTGGGCAAGTCACACTCTCTCAGCCTCCTCAGGGGAAGGCCTAAAGCTGCTGCAGGATCCCTTTGCTTGGTGACTGTCTTTGAATTCTCCCGCCTCTAAAGGGGACCTTACTTTCTTAAAGCATGCCTTTGCAAGGCTGCTCCTCTCCAAAGCCCTGCTGCAGCCCTGGCGCGCACCTGCGATGGGCGTGGCCTCCCGCGCGTGAGTCTCCCCTGCCGGTCAGCGCATCACTAAAGCGGACGATTCTGATTGGCTGGAGGAAGCTGCGCGCTACCAATCAGCGCCGAGGGAGTCTGGCCAGGCCAGCCAGGAGCAGTCTCAGTCGGGGGCGGTGAAGCCAAATGGCTGCCCTTACTTGGGGTCAGAACTGAGGGCAAGGCCTAAAGTGGCTTTTGACTTGTGATTTTATTATAGAGATTTGTGTGGTGGCGTTTGCCTTTGAGTCTTTTCTGACTTGTGGTCACTTAACCTCTGCTAATTTGAAACTTGTAAAAAAAGAATTCATTGGCTGCATCCACACTGGAGAGATAACCCAGTTTGGCACTGCTTTAACTCTGTCTGGCTCAAGGCTATGGAATTCTGGGAGTTGGAGTTTGTTGTGGCCCCACAACAAACTCCAACTCCCAGAATTCCATAGCCTTGAGCCAGACAAAGAGTTAAAGCAGTGCCAAACTGGGTTATTTCTCCAGTGTGGATGCAGCCATTGTATCATTGTTGGATTTGTGGCTCACCTAAAATGGCTGAGGGAGTGTGACTGGCCCAAGATCACCCAGTCGGTTTCCATGGTCAAGTTGGGATTTGAACCCTGGTCTCCAGAGCCGTATAGATAGGCCAACCCTCAAACTACGACAGTAGCACTGCCTTGGGGCAAGTCACACTCTCTCAGCCTCAGAGGGAGGCAAAGGGACCCACTCACCCCCTTTCAAAAAGTCTTGGGAGCCCTCTGATAGTTCATCTTACGGCTTGCTTAAGTAGGAGATGAAGGCACGAAACAATAAATCATGAGGTCAGTGAAGTGCTATGCAAAGCCTATGGCGCTCTATAAATAAATGTAGTAATAATAATAATAATAATGGTGGTGATCTAAATCTCTTTGGTTGGGGCAAGTCACCCAGAATTAACTTTGAGCGGACATGCTTAGGATTGCACCGTTAATTTTCTTAACAGGACAATCCTAAAAGTGTCTCTTCTGAAGTGAGACCCACTGTTTTAAATGTATGGACTGTTGCAGATGGAGTGCTTTATATAGCCTTCTATCTTACGAACAGAAAGATACAGCCTTATATCTCTTAACTGCAATCCTGTACACACTTAGAATTATAGGCCTGTTACAGACTGCCAAAATAAAGCTGCTTTGGGTCTCTTTGGAGGTATGCTATTTAAATGATGCATGGGTCCTAAGAGTCCGGAGGTCGCGCCAAAGCCACATTCCATTCCTAAGCACTGGAGGGCAGCTTTGGTGCAGCTTCCGGATTCTTAGGATGCATTAATCATTTAAACAGCATACCTCCAAAGAGACCCAAAGCAGCTTTATTTTGGCAGTCTGTAACAGGCCATAGAATTGGAAGGGGCCACATATGCTTCAGCTTAAAGCCTGGCATTCTGTTGGTTTGCCCCAAACTAGAGTAGACCCATTTAATCAAGTGTTAAGTGGTGAGTTAAGATGAAGATAAATTGGCACTGATGCAATGGTTATATTCCAGTGAGAATTAATAACAAGGTTCAGGCCAAGCACACTACAGAATATAAAACACAGTAGATACATATGAAGATAATTTAAGACCACAGGAGGAAGCTTTCCCATTTTCTCTCTGGCTTTCATCCATACCTCATATCTTCCTTCCCTCACGATACTCTCTTATCTCTAGGGTAGAGATCTGGATGATGGTCCCAGGACAAAATGAGGGAGGATTTGGTGGGCTGTTTGCAAGAGGAGGGGCAGGAAACTATCATTTGCTGAATTTCCAGAAATGACCCTTTTTGAAACCCAAACCTTTTGTATGTCTCTTTTCCAAAAGATGAGATGCCATTAGCGCTTTACAGATAGATGTTGTAGACTGGTAGACTATGCAGGTTTCAGGTGGATCAGAGTTTGAACATTGGAGACCCAGATTCATGGCAAATTCTATGTCCACTGAACTAAAGTCTTTGTCAGACCTTGGAAGCAGAACAGTATCATTTCACTTATTTCAGCCCTTCATTTCAAGCCCTTACTGTTCATTGAAGCTTCTTGGTTTGCTTTGTAACAGTTACTTGTGTTTCAGTTTGGTCTATATCAGGGGTTCCCAACCTGGGGGTCGCGACCCCTTCTTGGGGGTCGCCAGGTTGGGATTCCCCCCTGACTCCCCCTCCTCCCTTTTTCCCTGCTGGTGCCGGCGCTAGCGCCGGCAACCACAAAGAGAAATGGCCAGGGTCACCTCCTCCCCTCGCCTTCTCCCCGCAGGTGCCCTGGAAGGCACCCGCGAGGAGAAGGCGAAAGGGTCGGGACTACAAACCTCAGCGGCCTTTGCGGCCAGAAGTCCCACCCCTTCTTCCCTGATGGCCTCCCTGATTGGTTGGGAGGCTGGGAAGGGGCGGGACATCTGGCCGCAAAGCCCGCTGGGGCTTGTAGGCAGTCAAAAGTCCCACCCCTTTCTCGCCTCCCAACCAGTGAGGGAGGTTGCGGGCGGGACTTTTGCCCGGAATGGGGGTCATGGCCCAACAAAGGTTGGGAACCACTGGTCTATATGGAGGGGATGGAGTCTAGTGTTTTAATTGGGTGTTGTTAAATTTATTTTGAACTTTTTGTAAACATTTTAAGCCTCCTTGGGTCCTGGCCTGTGAGAAAGGCAGCATATAAATAAAGTAAATAAATAAATCGTAGGCACATTTGAGGACTCTCACTTCCTTTTTTGGTGCAAAGTGTGAGGATGAGGAAATGTGGGTGAATGCTCTTATGACAGCAGAATCTCTCCTTGTGTGTTACAGTACTGGCAGGATCCTACAAGGGCCAGAGATTGTGTAATAATGAACATATTTGATAGTACGTAATAGTCTGCATATAGATCACAGGTGAAATGAGCACTGTATCCTGTAAAGAAGAGCCAATGAAGTGTAGAGGTTTGAGTACAGAGGTACCCCGGGTTACGAAATTAATTCGTTCCGCCGCCGCTTTCGTAACCCGAAAAGCTTTCGCAAGCCGAAAACCCATAGGCGCTAATAGCGAAAGCCGCGATTTGGTGCGAAAAAGCGCCGAAAAGCACCAAAAATTTCTTTCGTAACCCGAAATAACCTTCGTAACCCGGAACAGTTTTTTTAATTGATTTTTTTTCGTAACCCGGAAATTTCGTAAGGCGGCGCATTCGTATCCCGGGGTAATACTGTATTGGATTATGACACTGGAGACCAGGTTTTAGCCATGGGAACTGTACTGAGTGGCCCTGGGCAAGTCACATTCTCTCAGCCTCAGAAAAGGGAAATGGCAGATGCCCTCTGAAGAAGTCTTGCCAATAAAACCTTAGGCTCATCGTACGTTGGAAACAACTTGAAGGCACACAACAAAAATCATGTGAAAAGAAGCATTTTGCAGAAGAGAAGCCTAGTTAGTCTGCTTTAGCAAACAAACAATACTTTTGTAGCCCCTTAAAAGACTTAATATGTTGTTATGGCACATGCTTTCAGGTATTGGATTCTAGTTCACACATGCATTTTTTATTTAACTTTTTAACTGTCTTAGGGGCTATGACTAGAGAAATGTTATTTCCTTATTAAAAGGGAAGAAAAGGAGGTAATTCTTCATATTGCACAAGCTATGGTATATCCTGGCAAAAGATTTGGTAGTTCATTGGATTGCCAGATTGAATACTGGGATGGCTTCTCTCCCTTGAATAATAATAATAATAATAATAATAATAATAATAATAATAATAATAAATTAGATATCGCCCACTGGGAATCTCGGGGTGGTTTACAACGAGGGGAAATAGAGGTTACCCTGCCCTCAGCTTACAATCTAAAAAGACACTACGACAAAAGGAGAAGGGATGGGAAGGGGAGGGGATCAGGTCCCCGATTCTTCTCTCCTCCTCTGAGGCCTGGACCAAGAAGATGGACCGGAGGGAGGGCTCTTTCTCTCAGCCTATTCTCTCCCTCACAGGCGAGATACAGTTATGGAAGGAGGAACCATCGTTCTTCAGGCTGGCCCTGATGGAGCTGAGTTGTGGAGAATGGGAATCAGCGGTTTTTGCTTGTAGCTTCTTGTGTTGCTGGTGCACAACCAGCTAGCAAACACCCGGCAAATCCCCTTTTTTGGACAAATATAAAAGTAGATGAGCCCTCTCTGGCAACCCTAGAGGATGCTATTCAGCATAGCTTAAAGGGGGAATGGGCAGCTTCAGTGGCATTGTTGTCTCCAGTGTGTGAAACAGGTTTCTGAATACCGTTTTAGCATGAGCAGAAGGGTGTTGCTGTATCATGGTGGTCTTGTGAGTTTCCCCTAGGCAACTGAATGACAACTATCAGAGGACAATGCTGGACTAGATATAGGACTTTGGCTGCATCGCACTGAGGATTAACCCAGTTTTGACGTCACTTTAATTGCCGTGGCCTAAGTGCATGGAATTATGGGAGCTGTAGTTTTGTTAGAGAGTTCTGGTACCACAACAACTACAATGCCCAGAAATCGATAGCATTGAGACATGGTAGTTAACAGTGGTCTCAGACTGGATTAATCTGCAGTGTGTATGCAGCCTTTGATGTGATACAGAATGGCAGTTTTTATTGTCCCAATATCACTTTAAGCACACAGTATTTTATCTATACTTATGTGTTAAGTTGTACTTATTTGTTGAATTGGGTTAAGGAGGGAGTGGTATGTGCGATTTTATTCTGTTGTATGGATTTACTGATGAAGGCCGCTTGATCTTGTTGGAGAGGCGGGTAGAAATTTTATTATTGCTGTTATTAACCAGTTAAGAGTTTTCTGCTGTGATGACTAGATGTTATTTAGTGGTAAAATTACTACATGTTTGTTACTTGTAAAAGAAAGTGACTAATATCATTACACTACTATGGAAAGTGCTAGAGCCCATGCTTTCTGAGCATGTATGTATTAACTTTTTGTTATAATTAGGTTTATAATGTGGTATCATCTTGCAGTTAGAGAAGAAAACTTCCCAGTTCTTAGTCAAATGACGAAAATTTGGACATGTAAAGTGGTATATTTAAACATTATATTTATTTTATTTCTTTTAAAAAAAACACAAAACTTTATTCAATGGCAGAGGTTAAAAATAATTTCAGCAGGCACATTTCCACCACTGTCCTCACAGCAACATTCAAGGTGATGTTAACACCAATAATTTAGGGAATGATTATGTTTACATTGCATATGCTTGAAGCCACTGATTTGCAGTCAGAGCAAGGGAATACTTACTTACTGGACTACAGTCTCTAACCCATCAACCAGAATTACCTGTTTCGAAAATTATACTTGAAAGAAGCAACCTTTCCAAGCTTATTGCCATGTATTCATATGGGTAAATTTGTATTAGATGGAAACTAGAATGAAATTGTAGTAGGGTTGTTTGTGTTGTTCTGTGCCTCCAAATCATGTTGACTTATGGCAACCTTAAGGCCAACCTATCATAGGGTTTTTGAGAAAGTTATTTCAGAGAGGGTTTGCCAGTAGTATGTTACAAAACCTCAGTTTCCTTGCTGAGAGAGTAATTCACATCACATTTACGGTGAGATACTTCGCGGAATCAGAACATAGAGAATGCAGTGCAATGTGATGCAGCAAGGAACAGTCATGAACCATAAAGGAATCATATTTATCAGGCATAAATTTCTTACTGACTTCATCTGATGCTTGAAGTGTGTCCTCACTTAACAGATTTTTATTTATAATGTGGATAAATTCCAGAGGAGAAAGCTGGTAGCCTGTTTGCACATGATGACATGGACTCTGTCCAAGGAAACTTTATGCCTCTATAACATTTAGTAGTTTTAATAAACAATCAGATGCTTTCACACCCCCTTCTCTGATGTAAACAGAAACGCATACAGACATAGTATATTTGAAGTAGCTCATAAAATGCATTTGACTTCCATGCAAGTTATCAGTCCCGCCTCGTCTTTTTGTGTTAATTAAAAAAGCTAGGGTTAAATGTGATTCAGAACAAGTGTCTCAAATTTTAAGCATCTAGTAAAATATCTTCACCGGTTCCTGTAATTAATTGTATTTTCAGCATTTCCTCCTCAATACTTTAATTGTTAACAAACAGAACACACCCCTATCCTTTATTTTATTTTCTATGCCACCTTTCTTCTGGAGTGGGATCCAAGGTAGTTTACAAAATAAATAAAAAAATAACAATAAGAATAATAATTAAAAAATTAAAGAGCAATGCATTAAAACAGTCTTTGCATTATTCTCTTTAATCTTGTTTAAAAGTAGGTATTCTAAACAAAAGGTATATGTTTCTTTTACATTTGTGTTCACCCATATAGGCTCAGTGCAAAGGAGGATAGAGATGAACTTACTAAGGCCTGGTCCTCTTCATATTGGAGGTGATGAGAATCACTAGAAAAGATTCAAAGATTTAGCTCTGTTAGTCTGGTAAATCAGTTAGCAAAGGGATTTTATAGCACCTTGTCTAACTGAAGGAGAGAAGTTGGTAGCATGAAGTTTCCTAGTTAGAAACTATTACCCCCCTATGGTTATTGAAATGCATTGATTATTACAGAAAGGAGTGTTGTAACACACTTAAAAAGACACACCATTCTTATTTGTTTAGCTTTTTACAATATATAATATTGTGGTTATGAAGGGGGAAATGTGAATTAGAGAGAGGAACAAATGGGAGAGAAGGGATGGACTTTGGCCAGGCTCTGGTCTGAAGGTACTTCTTGGGAATATTTCTGTTTTAAATGTAGACTCATGCTCACTCGAGTGACACGGTATCTGTTGTTTGTTGTTGTTACAAGGCTAATAAAGCAAACAATCGACAATGTTTTCCCCTTATCATGGTCTTACAGTTTGCTTGCTGACAACCACTGCCCCCCTCCCACCCTTACCCTTGCACATAGTCAAAGTCTTTGTTCAATGCTTCGATCCTTGCTCTAATCTCTTTATCCCCAGTCTCTTGTTTGACATAGACTTTGTGGCCTGGCGAATTAGCACATGTCCCCAATCTCCAGTTTTAAATTGTGAATTGGCAGAAAGCGTAGTAGTATGGGGTTTTTCTTTCGCTGTGCTGTAGAATTCTGGACACTGTGTTCATAAACATACCAAATGTGCTAGATTAAAATTGCATCCCTATAAATTAATACTTTAATCATTACTTGTAGGTCTTTTTTTTTTTTTTTTTTTGCTCCTTCATTGACTTGACTATTTCAGAGATGTTGACTCCAGTGTTTGAAACACGTACAATACAAAACTCTGGCTACCTCCATAAGGGCATTTCCTTCATATTTTTGTACTAGAAATCAGGAGTAGAATTGGCAGTCTTCCCAATTTGAAGCTGGAAAGTTACATCTCTCTTTCTATCACCTTGTTTTCCCTGCTGTTTCTTGACCTTAAAATGGCTGCCATAGTTGCTTGAAGTAAGCCTTAGCTCGTTCTCTCTGGTTCTGATTTGCTATAACTACGAGGGGACTTTCCTTCAACACATTCTCTTATGCAGCTTCACTGGAGAGATGGCCAGGTGCAGGACAGGCTTTGTAAAAGTGTCTCTCTGTCCTCCCACTTTCATTTTCAGTGACATAAGGTGGGTTCTACACTATTAGTTGCCCTTTTCAGACCTACCTGCAGGATTTTATAATCCAAAGTCAGAGTCTCAACATTTCTGACATTTACTTCTGTTCAGGAAAGTAAAACCAATATGTCTGAGACAGTTATCAGAGTTTAGGTTGGAAAAGAATGACCTTCAAGTACTATGAAGATAGTTTCAGTATATAGTCTTAATGGCTGATGATATTCGCAATTTTAATTAAGATTGTATGGTAAGATATATGCTTTGAATTAAGAGATAATATTTGGTCAACATATTTT
This sequence comes from Sceloporus undulatus, assembly GCF_019175285.1. Taxonomy (NCBI): domain Eukaryota; kingdom Metazoa; phylum Chordata; class Lepidosauria; order Squamata; family Phrynosomatidae; genus Sceloporus; species Sceloporus undulatus. The sequence goes on along the minus strand of NC_056524.1, from coordinate 53,005,876 downwards.
TTTTGTACAGAGGAAGCTGACCTTTCATTCCACAACTAATTTAAAAGCCTCTAACTTGTTGACATTGCTAATTGTTTTCTCCCATCCCTTTTACATTCACTGTTGTTGAAACTTGTGTTATATCTTTATGCTGTAAATTCAAGGCTACACATGGTTTGACTCTCCAAATTTACATTGCTTTTCTAAAAATTTAATGACTAATAAAGTTTTAACTTTCATTTGTATTGACTTGCCTTGGTATTTTAACCTTTTCCTCTAACAAGAAGAGTTTAGTACTTGATAATGTAACCTCATGGCTTACAATCTAGTTTTTGCAGAAGTCGATAATAAGGTTGCAGATTCAGCTACTGTATAAAAATCGAGTTTGCTCTATCAGTGGAATATTTAATCTAAAACAATACTAACTCTCCTTAAAACGTGTCACACCTAGTATATGTGGGCATTTCGCCTGGGGCAGAAACAGTTATACTAAACAGTTTTTCTTAAAGTATGTTCACGAACTACTGTGACCGAAACCACTTGTACTTTGTCTAGGCATCTTTCTTCAGTTTCCCGTTTTTTAAATACACACGTTCAGGGAGACAATTTTACACATAGAAGTCTGTATCTCAGAACCCCAAATATCTGGGAGATTGATAATGGAAATTCGTTCACTTGTTCTCTGTGTGTTTTATACCAGCTAATGAGCAGTACTGGGCCTGAACAGACAGGCCAAAATAAAGCTGCTTCGGGCACTTTGGAGAGTATGTTGTTTAAATGATGTATGCGTTGTAAGAGGCCAGAAGCTGCGCCAAAGCTGCACTCCAGTCCTTAGGACTGGAGCATGGCTTGGGCATGGCTTCCGGCCCTCTTAGGAACACAGTCATCAGTTGTAACAGCAGACCTCCAAAGTGACCCGAAGCAGCGTTATTTTGGCTTGGTTGTTCAGGCCCTAGACATGCCCCTCCATCCCAACCGGGTTTCTTAGGAGTCTGCATAACTGCAGATTGATTTCCTCTGTAAATCACTTGAACCTGTGGCGATCTGCAGGGCCAGAGACAATGTCTGTGCAAACCAGATTGTTAAATGATCCTGACAATTGTTGAGCAGTACATGGTTTATAATTTAACAGATGCAGATTCTGTAATTAGTTAAACAAACACAGCATTTACCTTTAATTTCTCTAAACCGGTGGAATTGCCTCTTATGAATGAATGAGTCCATAGAGGTTGTCAAAAGTACAGTACCTGTAGATATAGATAGGAGGCCAAGTTTTTGTTTTATCATTTTTAATAGACTTTATCGGTGATGAAATATAGCTGTGGCTTGGTTAATACAAATGGATAACTTTGTGACCTCCAGAGGTTGGACTGCAACTGCCAGCATCTCTCACATTGAATTATTCCATTTGTGATATTGGAGTAGTGACAGTTTATAGTAAACCAGAGCACTATGAATTATACATTCCTATTGAATCATGGTTAGTATGTTATGCATAAAGGAGGAGGAAGATGAAAACTTCCACATTTTCTTTTGACTTTACAATACTTTCTGTAACACAAGGGTACAGGGGTACCAGACCCCGGGATCGTGCGCCGCCTTATTAAATTTCCGGGTTACGAAAAAAATGCATAGGAAAAACTGGTTCCGGGGGTTTGTTTACGAAGGTTTTTTCGGGTTAACGAAATTTTTTTTGGTGCTTGTCGGCAGCTATTCTTCGCACGAAATCGCGCGTTTTCCCCCCATTAGCCGCCTAATGGCTTTTCGGCTTACGAGCATTCCGGGTACGAACCGCGGCAGCGGAACAAATTAATTTTCCAGTAACCCCCGGGTACCAACTGTACAAAGTTCCTGTCCCTCCAGAAATTTGCTTGGCCTACAGCTCCTCCCGGTTAGCCTTAGCCAGCACAATCAACTGCTAGGATTACATAAACACCTGAGATAGCTTTTGTGATATCCACTGCGGTAACTTAAAAAGTCACTAGACTTTAAGTTTGTATTACCTAGGCAGTTAAACCACTTTCAAAGAGCGCTGGGTGTGTCTGTGTTGTCTATGGTTTTTTTTATTTCCTGTTCCTGATCTTTGGGAGGTTGAGTCTGGTCAATCACTAGCCAGTCAGGAATGCTGTAGTCTAACACACCCAAAGGGAACTGGTTCAGAAGGAAACTGGTTCAAAGCGAAGTAAGAAAGGACTAGCGCTTGTGGCCTAGAACTTTGGGAAGCCAAAATCCAATCCGCCCTAGCTAGGGGAACTGCACTAGATGACCTAGGGCAAGTCACACCCTGTTTTGGCCTAAAAAAAAATGTCAAACCTTCACATCAATGCTTGCTAAGAAAAATCAGTGGTAGGTTCACCTTAGAGTTGCCATAAATTGGAATTACTGAAGGGACACAACAACAAGAAACAGGTGACATGTTTCACAGAATCTGTAAATAGTTCCTGTCCTTTTTCTGGAAGTTCACTAGCAAACCTTTCTTCTACAAAAAACACTGTGATACAATCAGCCCTCCATATCCATGGATCTGTATCTATGTGGATTCAACCATCCACCAGCTTGAAGATTTGCCTAAAATATAAATTACATTAAGCAAAACCTTGATTTTGTCATTTTATATAAGGGACATCATTTCACTATGCCATTGTTTTTTAATGGGGTCTTGAGACATCCATAGATTTTGGGTACCGACAGGGGCTCTTGGAACCAAACCCCAGCAGATACAAGGACCAGTGTACTTAAATTTTTTTTAAACCTCTGGTGCTTTTATTTTTGTATACCATGAAAAAAAGGGATAGTTGTTACTAAAGTACTGGAATGCTGTTCTCTGTATGTTATGATGTTTTGTAACAATATTGATTATATGAGGTGCTTCATGCATTGATTTTGCTGTAAAAATGGTAACTGAAAGAGATTTCTAATTCAAAGGGCTGGAATAAAATATCTTCCTTTTTCTCAATTGGATAAAAGTGAGAATAATCAAGACGATGTTCTATGCTCTCACATGGGATGAAAATCCAATTGAACTCAATGTATAGTATTTCCTATAATGGACATTACTGAAAGGTTCTAAATGCAAGCCCCTTGTACAGACAACTTGCAGTGCACAACAGATTTCCCTCCCTCCAGATTAGATGTTTTGCTCTCTGATGTGTTTGAGCGATAGAATGTGTTTAATCCACATTCTTTTCGAATGTGAACTCTCTGAAACTATTTTTGCTAATAGTCAAATGTGTTACAAATGGAAATCACACATAATTTAAGATATATTCTTCATCTTTTTCTTAACTGAAAAGTACTTGGTTGGGCCTCATTAATGCCTGTAGTAATCCAGAATTTATGAGGTTTACAAACACAGTAAATGGTGCCTGTTAGGCTTTCTTAACACAAGTACCCCCACACATTTTATGATATTTTGCAATTTCCTGCAGGTGCCAACTATCTGATAATGAGGACTCTGTCGAATTTCCAATGGACTTCTTTATAGCACAAAATTGCTTTTATGAAGTTAGTTTAAAAAACGTCTAGCTGTAATTTGTACTGTTGGAGGGAAGGATTTTCTGACCTTTCAACAGTATTAATCTAGGTGAAACAGGGCGGGCCAACTGCTATGTAAAACTGTACGTGACCCCTAAGATTAGAAGCCCGTGGCAGGAATGATCTTTCCTCTTCTTTGTCTGCTGTATGCAGAAGTGGATAGAGAGGTGAAGAAAAGGGGATGTC
>NC_056524.1:52940261-53002152 GCF_019175285.1 Sceloporus undulatus | reverse complement strand
CTGCCACAGCCAAGCCCCATTATAATGGTGGCACTTAGTCTGGACCCCCCCCCCTTGCTAAAATCCTGGCTACGTCCCTGCAAACATGCATGGGCAATCTGCACCACTCCCCTTCTTCTAGCAGACAGATAATCCAAAATGGGATATTTGCAGGTACAAGCTGTGCCACACAATCATTTTTTCTCTTCTGCTAGAAACAGAGGCTTCGGCCCCCCAGTTGTCTGAGGAACAGCAACCCGGCCCCGGCTCAAAAAGGTTGCCTACCCCTGTATTAAGCTGATGGGGAAATACCTCAAAGCAGTTGCCAGGATAAAAATAACCTGATTCATAGTCCTGCACAACCTGGAAAATAAAGCAAGGGTTTGCACAAGGTTCATTCTCATCTGGACTGAAGCATGACCAGAAATTGGCTATTATCTCTACTGTATGGAAGGAATAATGAAAGGAGTGGGCTCTTTCACATTCAGCTTTTCAAAACGCAAATTATACAGCCCACTCAACTGTTAATTAACAGCATTTATTGATATTTAAATGTATTGTCCAAGTTTTCTTATCTACTTGTTAGGGAGATACAAGGCTCCCTTATGGTGCAAGGGCTGTGCCACTCAAAGTGGTGATCCCTATACTTGTGCTGATCCCTGAACCACTGGCTGTCAGTGCCTGGCAAGTTTCCAGGGAAGAAACAATCATAGCTAAATAGTTACAAATATGGTGCCACTCCCTGGCACACAGGTGGAAAAAATAATTGCTGGTTCCCTCATTGGACAGACTAAGAAACACTGTCCTATTGAACTTTGGGAATTCTGATGCTCTGGCCTGTGGGTACTGTTAATTGTTAAGACATCTGAAGCAGGTTTACTATGGGCTACATAAGTCTGCTTTGTCATGTGGTGTACACCTACATCCTTATCAGACACACTGATTCCTCTCACAGGGTTGGCACATAAATGATATACAGTACTGTAATATCAAACTGCTCAAAGTAGGCAGACTTTGTATGCCATCTATAACTTATGATTATGCTACAGATTGCCACCACTGCAAGATTTAAAAGGTTTAAAAACTCTAGGTACTTTAAAAGGTCTATCCACAATTATTCAAAGAGAGAGGGCTGCTTTTTTCAGATCTTCCTTTTCTTTAAGCTAGGAGTGAGCAACCTGTGTCTCTAAGGATACATACATCTTTCAAACTAGCTCTTCACAAGCAATCAGTTTAGACATATGGCAAGAGGAATATTTTCATTTTTTGGTAGCTCACTGGGTGAGCAGATGGAAGCAGCGTGGCACAGAGAGAAAAGGGTTGTACAAATAGGATATGTGGGAGAAGCCAAAGTCCTGGCCGCCATCATCATCATCACTGTTTTTGCTATTATTAGTAGTATTATTAATAATACTGCTACTCCATTCACTTACAGCTTTAGTCCCATCTCACACTGCCATCTGTCCTTCAAAAAGTTACACTGATAGAATACAACCCGAGAAAAATGAAGCTGTCCACCCAGCCCCAAACCCTGACAGCCAAAGATACAAAACATTGCTTTGACTCCTAAAACACCTGCTAGCAGTTACCCAAGTCTAACTGTCAATGCTCTTGCATGTTCTATGAACAGAAGACTACTAAAATTGTTATCAATTTTATTGATGTGTTTTTATATGTATTTTAAGTATTGATGTATGTATTTTAGCAAACTGTAATCCTGCCTCGATCCATTTGGGAGTGGCAGGAAAATATAAATAAATTATTATTATTATTATTATTATTATTATTATTATATTACAACATACAGAAGTCAGTATTCAAAGACTCTCACATTTCTTTGAAATATGTTCTATGGGCCAGTGGGGTAAATATTTTGACTAAAACAGGGGTTGATTATGAATTTCATTAGATTGTAATGTTTTTATTTTCTTTGATTGTTATTGTATTTGTTTACAGATTTTGTTTGCTTAATCTTTTATGTATTCTATGTGTTTTGTAATTTTGTAATTGTAATTTTGTAAACCGCTTTGATATTCTTGGAAATATGGTATATAAATAAATTTTATTATTATTGTTATTATTATAATATCATATCTCATTTAACAAAATATGTATGTTTCTGGGCATTACTTAGTTTACAGAAACTTTTGTACCGAGGCTGAAATAACAGAAAGAATAGTGATAGGTTCCTGCAGCTCACACACAAAAAAGAGAAACAGTTCAACATGTTTCAGCAAGCCTTTTATCCAGACCTAGAATCACAGAATTGGAAGGGACCACAGAGGCCTTCCAGTCCACACACACACGCACCCCATTCAATCAAAACATTTCCAACAGATGACCATCCAGTCTCTGTTTGAAAACCTCCAAAGAAAAATCCACCACAGTTCAAGGGAACATATTCCACTGTCAAATAGCTCTCACCACCAGGAAATTCTTCCTAATGTTTAGGTGGAATCTGTTTTCCTGTAGCTTGATTCCATTTCTCCATGTCCTAGTCTCTGTAGCAACAGAAAAGAAGCTTGATCCATCCTCAATATGACAGCTTTTCAAATGTTTAAATGACTATCATGTCCCCTCTTTACCTTCTCTTCCCCAGGTTAAACATACCCAGTTCCCTAAGCTGCTCCTCATAGGGCATGGCTTCCAGAAACTTCACCATTTGGGTCACCCTTCTGGGAGCACTTTCCACTTTGTTCACATCCTCCTTGAATTGTTGAGCCCAGAACAGTATTCAAGGTGAGATCTGGCCAAAGAAGAATAGAGGAGTACTATTATTTCCTTCAATCAAGACATTACATTCCTGTTGATGTAACCTAGGATAGCATTGGCTTTTCTAGCTGCTGCATCACACTGTTGACTCATGTTCAGCTTGTGGTCCACTAAGACTCCAAGATTGTCATGATTTATACTGAAAGCAGAATTCATCTTTTTGTGATGCAAAATTTAAAAGTCACCAGCATGGAAAATATAAGGCACCATCAACAAATGGCTATTTGAGCCCTCTGACAGGTGTGGGAAATTGCTGACCTATCAGCTATTTTGGATTACAACTTCAGTATCTCTTAATATTAACCATAGTGGACCATTCTTGAGAATTTAAGCAAAAATACACCTGAAGACCAAAAGTTTCTTTATCTCTTTTACAGCATGATCCTTGTACCAGAGTGTCTGTAAAAGCAGAAACTGCCTCCTTCTTGAACTACATCAACTGAACTTCCATCAGGACTAGCCTGGAAGAAGGAAGAGCCCTCCCTCCAATCCATCTGCCTTGGTCCAGGCCTTAGAGGGAGAGAAGAACCACTGGACCTCATCCCCTTTCCCTCCATCATTCCCTTCTCCTTTTGTTTCGTGTCTTTTAGATTGTAAGCCAGAGGGAGGGAACTGTCTGATTAAAAATAATATTGTAAGCCGCCCTGAGAGCCATTAGGGCTGAAGGGCGGGATATAAATACCTAAATAAATAAATAAATAAACACTGAGAAAGTGAGAAGATGATCCAGCAACAGGGTAAAATGCTAGGAACATACCAAAGTAGTAAACACAACATGATACCCACTGCAATTAATGACACATACATTAAATCTTCTGTTATTCTGTACCAGGCGTAGGCAATCTTTTTGAGCCGGGGGCTGGGTTGCTGTCCCTGAGACAACTGGGGGGCCGAAGCCAAAAAATAAATAATAAAATAATAAAATAAAAAGCAAGCAATAAAAATTAAAGAAATGAAATAAAAAACAAGCAATAATAAAAATTAATGAAATAAAAGAAAATAAAAAGCAATAATAAAAATTAATAAAATAAAAAATTAAAAAATAAGTATTTTATATTTTTAAAAATTAATTTAACCCAAGGCAGACCTGAAATGGCCACTGACTCACCTTTCCACCTCCTCCTCCGCACAAAGGCTCCTTGGGAAGCCCCGCATGTGGGCGTGCAAGTGGGGCATGCGCGCGCGCTGCCGCTGATCCATGCTGCGGCCCGGGCGGCGCACGCAAAGAAAGAAGAGCCCGTCCCCTTTGGCCAGCTGGCCAAAGGGGACAAGCTCCTCCGTCCTAGCACCGCGCGCAGGTGGGAAAGCCCTGCCGCAGGCAGCGTGGCAGTGAGGAGGGCGGCACTGCCCAGGAGGAGGAGGTGGGTTGGCGGCCAGCCACATTAGCAGCCGCGGCAATGGCCGCATGAGCGGGCCCGGCCCAGAGGCCGGGGCAAAGGCTGGGATTGGGGGGGAACCAGGCCGGGTAGGCGGCAATCGGTGGCAGGACTGGGCTGGGGCCGGTCCCAAGGCCTCGCCGGTCCGGATCCGGCCCGCGGGCCGTAGATTGCCGACCCCTGTTCTATACAGTATAACTGTATATATTCTATACAGAATAATTATTCTATACAGTCAAAATATAACTCAACGAGAAATATGAAACCTATGTTTTTTCTACCAAACTTTTACTTCCAGTTTATTATTAATATCAATGTGTGCAATGTAAGATTGTTGACCCAAGACTGGACTGGATTTCAGATACAGAATCATCCTCTGTTTGATGTTACTGCTTTGGGACCCATATATATATTTATTTATGGCTGGTCCAAGTGTATAGAATCCAGTGAGGATTCCGAGCACTTTTCAGAGCTGATCAACAAAATACAAGCATTCTATAAAATGACTCATTTCCCTGCAGAAAAGTGAGCAATAGAAGCTTGTATAACAGTGTAACCCAAGCATGCAGAGAACATCTACAAATGTCCCCAAGTGGACTTAAAACAATTAAGGCCAGTACTGCTGCTCCAGGCTTAATAGTCTATTAGCTCCAGTCTGGAAGAGTTTTCTGAAGATTTTGACACAGCACCATACAATTTGCACACGAGGTAGTAAACAAAACAGAAATTAAAAAACATGGCCCTATACAACATGTATTTGATAAATATTTCTGTCTTTTTTCTGTCTTTCCTTGCTTTGCATTCTTTGCAAATACTGTGCTCTATGATGTGAATGCCCTGTTATAATTTAACAGGGGGATGGTAACTGTGAGTTCTTCTCACAGTTATCAAACTGTATTTTGCAGCATTCTTCACCACTGGCTGCGATTCATGGGAGGTGCAAGCCAGCCACATCTGAAAGCTACACCAATTACCACCCCCTAATATAATATCTAATCCCCCAAACATAAATGAAAATGACTATGAAGTTAAGGTTTTCCTCCTGTGCTCACTTACTGGAGTGGAGGAACCCAAGTAAATGCAATAGGGCTTGTTTCTGAGTAGACATGTATAGAGTCACCATTTTACAGATGCATATAACCACCTGAATACTATTAAAAGGATATTATTCTATCCCCATAAAGCATTATTTTCTCCACCAGCTTCCTCTCTTTTATTGTATCACAGTATCACTGCAACTCTGTATTTATACACCTTTTATTCAATCCTACTGAATTCAATGTAGACATTTCTAAGAATACACCATAGAAGTCTGTGCTGTACATATTAAAAGCAAATCCTTCTGAATTCCTATAAAATAATGTAGTTCTGTCCTTGAATATCATCATCTACTTTCCCTGTTCAAACAGCCACAACCCATTTTAGTCCCAAATTGGTGTTTCCTTCTCATGACTATTACTATTCCATATTCAGGGGTTATCTTTTGCTCTCCTGAAGCATTTCTTCCAGATCTCTTTCAATTTACATGCACTACCTGGAAAATAATTTTGGGCAAAAACCTGTTAAGAGATGTACACATGAATACATGTATTTCCTTCTTCCTTTCAGCATCAAATGTAAGAGCTCAAGGCAACCTACAAAATTATTTTAAAATAGCTGATATTTAAATGGCAGAGGACAGGCAGTAGCAATGCAATAGTCAAATTGTGACTAGAGTCAGGAAAGTCCCTGACAAACTATGAAGTCAGCATCATCTTATCTGCTCTCCATTCCATGGCCATTAGTGGTCATTGAAAGCCAGCTGTCTGGCCCAGTTAAAGCTCACACGAAGACCAGTTACCAGCAGCAAAGGATATGGAAAACAAAAAGGTCAAGAGAGCAGCAATGAAGCAGATGATGCAAATTTTTCATTTTGACTTGAGCTAAAAGAAGTTTGCCAGGTACCACAGTCAAGGAGGGATATATTTTATTATATATGCAGGTCCTTATGCAAATACTTACATGCAAGTTTTGGGTAGCAGCCCTCTGCTCATTTCTGACTCTATGAGCAAAGGGCTGCTACCCAAAACTTGCATGTAAGTATTTGCATAAGGACCTGCATATATAATAAAATTAAAAGGTACCCTCTAGGGACGCCTTAATCTATTGGGGAGAGTCACACGAGATAAGACATGTATTTGAACCCCAGATAAAGCCGTACAGGAAGCGGGGGGTGGGGGCGGGGGGGAGGAAAGTCAGGGAAGCCAAGGCTAAGAAAAACCTACAATGCCTAATGTTGAGCTCACTGTCCATTTTCGTAATCACTCTGTCTCTGCTGGTCTGTTCACCTTCTATCTCTCCCTTTCAACCTATCCCCTTCTCATTTTTTCATCCTCCTGCAGATACTTACCTGTTCCCTACCAAGCTACTCATCCTAAAACCACCTACCTGTTCACACAGAGAAACATCCTGCTACTATTTAGCTATTACATACCAAGATGCTTATCCTGCTTATACTTATTCTGTTTGGAATCAAGCCAAGGTAATGCCTCTCTAAACATAAAGATTGTCCTCCCTACTTGCTTATCACTGTGCTTGACTAAAAGGGCATGAATGCTGGGAGTATCAATGACCTCCTTTCCATGGAGGTAACAAGCTCAATGACACAAACACAGAGATTTTTAAACATAGCTGACTTTGGGTTTGGGCTTGATGGTATTTAGTAAATAAACATGAGCGTTCTAACAAAACTGTATGCCACACCAAAAACATTATAAAGAAAAGAAAGGCGGCCTGAATACCCTAAAGGCACCAGATCCCATTGGATCTTGAAAACCTGGTTAGTACTTGGATGGGAAATTGCTAACTAATACTTGGTATTATGGTAGATTATATTTTAGAGCAAGGTACTGGCAAAACCACCTCTAAGGATTTGTCCTAAGAAAATGTGAAGCTCATGGACTCACCGTAAGTTGAGAAGAAACTTGAAGGCACATACACATACATACACATACACGAAAAGAGAAGAGGAATTCAGAGATTTAAGTTAGTTTGAACTTGCAAATTCACCAATTAAACCATTTAAAAAGAAGAGATGCTCAAAGAGAAGACAGATATAAGGAGACACGCACTGAACACAGGCCAAAAAAAAAAGTATTTTGGCATATCTAACAGATATGAGTCATGGACACAAGACATTGCTTTAGTAACCTTCTAAATACAAAGGCAGCCCCCCCCCCCCAAATCCCAGGAATGGCAACTAACTTTTCATCTGGGAAACCTTTGACAATCATGTCCGGCTGGAAGTTATTAGCTTTTATAAAAAGCAGGTCATATCCATGCATGTGGTGGGTGTAAAAGTGAGCAATATATTTGTACATATTACAACATGTTATGTGCAGGAAACCTTACAGGGCAAAGCTGGAGTTTTATGTGGCTAGCTAGTGAATTCTAAATTATATCCCAAAGTCCTTAAAATTACAGAAAGGTATCCATAGCCTTCCTGAAAGCTTGCTGAGTGAGGGTCAAAAGAGACTCTCAGATTAGTCTTTCATATGGCATATACTTCTGTATGAAATTTCTAAAGGGGTGCTGAAGAGGAATGTTGATGAAGTTAAAATTATTTAACAATTAATTATAGGTTTGATAACACCATGTCACGATGAGACTCACCCACCTAAACTGGATAGCAGCACAATGGTGTTTTTGATCCCACCACTGCCATCAATTATGTGATGGAAACACTCAAACTCAGGACTCTTATGTTTCTCCTGCACTATAACACTCTCTTGATGCCAGATCTGAGCCGCATATTCTTCTCTAGCTTGGCACCAACCTCTCTTTGACAACCACACACCCACCATCAGGCCTGCACAACATAAGGCCCTGGAGCTGCATGTGGCCTACCAAAGGATTTCTGGTGGCCTGCAAGGATGTGGAATGATTTCAAGGCTCCTCTACTGCTTAGCCTTTTCCTGATGAGAGGGCCATGTGGAGGAGGACGCGGAAGGGCAAACACTCACCCTGCAAGGCTCCTCTGCTGCTTGGCTTTCTCCCAAGGAGAAGGCCAGGCAGCAAAGGAGGAGGCTGGCCAAATGGTTGCCCAGCAAGGCTCCTCCACCACCTGGCTTTCTCCTAAGGAAGAGGCTGGGCAGCAGAGTAGTAGGAGGCTGGCCAAATATTTGCCCTACAAGGTTCCCATGCTGTTTGGCTTTCTGCTGAGAAGGCAAAGTGGAGGATGAAGATGGGTGAACACTTACAATGCTTCTCCTCTGGTCAGCTTTCTTCCAAGGAGAAGGCTGGATGGTAGTAGGAGGAGGAGGAGGAGGATGGGCAAATCCTCATCCCCTCAAGGCTCCTCCACTGCCCAGCTTTGGGAGAAGGCCAGGTGGAAGAGGAGAACGATAGGCAAATGCTTGCACTGCAAGACTCCTCCACCACCTGGCTTTCTCTTGAGGAAAGGGAGAAATGTTAAAATTTAAAATATAATGAATTAATATTTAATTAAAACCTATTTGTGGCCCAAAGAAGTTTAGCCTATTTTAATTTTGGCCCCTTCCTACTGCCAAGTTGTGCAGGTCTTATCTAGTGTGTCCCAAGCCTAAAAGACTTTTCTCAGTGTTGGTAGTGTTTTTAATGGGTTTTGTGCTTTTTTTGGGGGGGGGGGGGGGGTTGAAATCACTCCAGACAGCTGCTTGTAATAGATTTATTTTTAAGTCAGGATGAATACAGTATCTCTTTTAGTGGGTGGTGTTCACATTGGATATGGGGTTTAAATACTTTTATTTGTTACACAGTTTGACAGTTCCTTTAGCTTGTCTTTATAATTGTTTCCTTTTAACTTTATATCCTTTCTGGTAAACTGTGACTTCCCTAGCCATCCTGATAAAACTCTCACACTTAAACTCTCTTAGTTCCAGCTGCCCCTCAAGCACTTATAGTAATTTCCACAGCCTCTCTCTGGCTGTAATTCCTCAGGATTTTTGGACACCATTTACCAAGGACTCTCCTAGTCCTTAGCCTGGGTACTCAAAACCCCTGTCCAACTGCCCTTCTCAGCAGTATACCTCAGCCACTTTGGTTGTTAAAACTCCTCAGGATCTAATAAACTTCAAACTTAAAGTGCTGTCCCTATCTAGTACCTATCTAACTCACACACACTCCTCTCCTCCTATTTATACTTGCTCCTGGGAATAGCCCCGACCTTTCCTTGGCTAAACTCACACTGGCTGTTGCAAGGCTCACTCTGATTGGATGTTACCAATGTCCCAATCTGCCTTTTCTCCACACGTCAAATTATTAATGAAATACTAAATAGTTTACCTCCATTGTGGGCAGCAAAACACCCTGCCAAAGGCTATATATTAGTGGTGGGTGAGCTGAATAGGTGGAACCAAAGGAAAACATCTCTCTCTGCCATCCCATTTCTCTCTGTTGGACATCCCCTTTTCTTCACTCTCTATCCACTTCTGCATACAGCAGACAAAGAAGAGGAAAGATCATTCCTGCCACAGGGCTTCTAATCTTAGGGTCACGTACAGTTTTACATAGCAGGTTGCCCGCCCTTGTTTCATCTAGATTAATACCTGTGAAAGGTCAGAAAATCCTTCCCTCCAACAGTACAAATTACAGACTAGAAGATTTAAACTAACTTCATAAGCAATTTTGTGCTATATAAAGAAGTCCATTGGAAAATTCGACAAGAGTACATCATTATCAGATTAGCTTGGCACCTGCAGGAAATTGCAAAATATCATAAAATGTGTGTGGGGTAATTGTGTAAGAAAGCCTAACAGGCACCATTTACTGTGTTTTGTAACATCATAAAATTCTGGTATACTACAGGCATTAATGAGCCCAACCAAGTAATTTTCAGTCTAAGAAAAAGATGAAGAATATATCTTAAATTATGTGTGATTTCCATTTGTAAAACATTTGACTATTAGCAAAATAGTTTCAAGAGAGTTCACATTCGACAAAAGAATGTGGATTAAACACATTCTATCGCTCAACACAATCAGCAGCAAAACATCTAATCTAGGGAGGGGGAAATCTGTTGTGCACTGCAAGATTTGTTGTACCAAGGGGCTGCATTTAGAAACCTTCAGTAATTTCCATTATAGGAAATACTATACATTGAGTTCAATAGGATGTAATCCCATGTGAGAACATAGAACATCAGTCTTGATTATCTCACACTTTTATCCAATTGAGAAAAAGGAAGATATTTTATTCACAGCCATTTGAATTAGAAATCTCTTTCAGTTACCATTTTTACAGCAAAATCAATGCATGAAGCACCTCATATAATCAAATATTAGTTACAAACATCACTACAAATACAGAAACAGCTATTCCAGTACTTTAGTAACAAATATCCCTATTTTTCCATGGTATACAAAAATAAAAGCACCAGAGGTTTAAAAAAAATGTAAGTACAGCTGGTCCTTGGTATCTGCTGGGGTTTGGTTCCAAGAGCCCCTGTCGGTACCAAAAATCTATGGATGCTCAAGACCCATTAAAAACAATGGCATAGTGAAATGATGTCCCTTATATAGAATGACAAAATCAAGGTTTGCTTAATGTAATTTATATTTTTAGGAACATCTTCAAGCTGTGGATGGTTGAATCCATGGATAAAGAATCCATGGATATGGAGGGCTGATTGTATCACAGTGTTTTTTGTAGAAAGAGTTGCTAGTGAACTTCCAGAAAAAGGCACAGGAACTATTTACAGATTCTGTGAAACATGTCACCTGTTTCTTGTTGTTGTGTCCCTTCAAGTAATTTCCAATTTATGGCAACTCTAAGGTGAACCTATCACTGAGTTTTCTTAGCAAGATTGATGTGAAGGTTTGCCATTTTTTTTTAGGCCAAAAAGGGTGTGACTTGCCCTAGGTCATCTAGTGCAGTTCCCATAGCTAGGCAGGGATTTGGATTTTGGTTTCCCAAAGTTCTAGGCCAAGACGCTGGCTCAGTACTATCTACTTTAGCTTTCTGAACCAGTTCCCTTTGGGTGTGTTAGACTACAGCATTCCTGACTGGCTAGTGATTGACCAGACTCAACCTCCCAAAGATCAGGAACAGGAAATAAAAACCATAGACACACAGACACACCACAGCGCCTTGAAAGTGGTTTAACTGCCTAGGATAAACTAAAGTCTAGTGACTTTTTAATGTTACAGCAGGGATTATCACAAAAGCTATCTCAGGTGTTTCTTGTAATCCTAGCAGTGATTGTGCTGGCTAAGGCTAACAGGAGCTGTAGGCCAAGCAAATTTCTGGAGGGACAGAACTTTGTACCCTTGTGTTACAGAAAGTATTGTAAAGTCAAAAGAAAATGTGGAAGTTTCATCTTCCTCCTCCTTTATGCATAACCATACTAACCATGATTAAATAGGAATGTATAATTCATAGTGCTCCTGGTTTACTATAACTGTCACTCTCAATATCACAAATGGAATAATTCAATGTGAGAGATGCTGGCAGTTGCAGTCCAACATCTGGAGGGTCACAAGTTATCCATTTGTAATTTAACCAAGCCACAGCTATATTTCACTACAGATAAAGTCTATTAAAATGATAAAACAAACTTGCCCTAACTATATCTACAGGTTACTGTACTTTTGACAACCTCTATGACTCATTCATTCATAAGAGGCAATTCCCACAGGTTTAGAGAAATTAAAGGTAAATGCTGTTAACTGTACACAGAATTCTGCATCTGTTAAATTATAACCATGTACTGCTCAACAATTGTCAGGATCATTTAAACATCTGGTTTGCACAGACATTTGTCTTCTGGCCCTGCAGATCGCCAACAGGTTCAAGTGATTTACAGGGAAATCAATCTGCAGTTATGCAGACTCCTAAGAAACCAGGTTGGGATGGAGGGGCATGTCTAGGGCCTGAACAACCAAGCCAAAATAAAGCTGCTTCGGGTCACTTTGGAGGTATGCTGTTAAAATGATGCATGTGTCCTAAGAGGCCGGAAGCCATGCCCAAGCCATGCTCCAGTCCTAAGGACTGGAGTGCAGCTTTGGCGCAGCTTCTGGCCTCTTACAACGCATACATCATTTAAACAACATACCTCCAAAGTGACCCGAAGCAGCTTTATTTTGGCCTGTCTGTTCAGGCCCAGTACTGCTCATTTAGCTGGTATAAAACACACAGAGAACAATGAAGAATTCTCATATCAATCTCCCAAGATATTTGGGGTTCTGAGATACAGACTTCTATGTGTAAAAATTGTCTCCCTGAACTGTGTATTAAAAAAAGGAACTTAGAAAGATGCCTAGACAAAGTACAAGTGGTGTAGTCACAGTAGTTCGTGAACCATACTTTAAGAAAAACTGTTTAGTAACTGTTTCTGCCCCAGGCCAGAAATGCCCACATATACTTACGTGTGAAATGTTTTAAAGGAAGTTAGTATTTTGTAGATAAAATATTCCACTGATAGAAGCAAACTCCATTTTTAACTACAGTAGCTGAATCTGCAACCTCTATTAATATCGACTTCTGGCAAAATACTAGATTTATAGCCATGAGTTACATTATCAATACTAAACCTCTTCTTGTTAGAGAAAAGGTTAAAAATACAAGTGAAAAGTCAATACAATGAAAGTTAAACTAATTACTCATTAAAATTTTAGAAAGCTAATGTAAATTTGGAGAGTCAAACCATGTGTAGCCTTGAACTTTTACAGCATAAAAGATATTAACACAAGTTTCAACACAGTGAATGTAAAAGGGATGGGAAAACAATTAGCAATGATCAACAAGTTAGATGGCTTTTAACTTAGTTGTGGAATGAAAGGTCAGCTTCATCTGTACAAAAAAAATATGTTGACCAAATATTATCTTAATCCAAAGCATATATATTACATACAATCTTAATTATAAATTGCAATATCATCAGCCATTTAAGACTATATACTGAAACTATCTTCATAGATACTTGAAGGTCATTCTTTTCCAACTAATACTCTGATAACTGTCTCAGAATATTGGTTTACTTTCCTGAACAGAAGTAAATGTCAGAAAATGTTGAGAATCTCTGACTTTTGGATTATAAAATCCTGCAGGTAGGTCTGAAAAGGGGGCAAATAATAGTGTAGAACCCACCTTATGTCACTGAAAATGAAAGTGGGAGACAGAAGAGACACTTTTACAAAGCCTGTCCTGCACCTTGGCCATCTCTCCCAGTGAAGCTGCATAAGAAGAATGTGTTGAAGGAAGTCACTCGTAGTATACTAGCAAATCAGAACCAGAGAAGAGCTAAGGCTAATTTCAAGCAACTATGGCAGCCATTTTAAGGTCAAGAAACAGCAGGGAAACAAGGTGATAGAAAGAGAGATGTAACTTTCCAGCTTCAAATTGGTAGAAGACTGCTCAATTCTACTCCTGATTTCTAGTACAAAAATAGAAATGAAGGAATATGCCCTTATGGAGGTAGCCAGAGTTTTGTATTGTACGTGTTTTCAAACACTGGAGTCAACATCTCTGAAATAGTCAAGTCAATGAAGGAGCAAAAAAAAAAAAGACCATACAAGTAATTGATTAAAGTATTAATTTATAGTGATGCAATTTTAATCTAGACATTTGGTATGTTTATATGAACACAGTGTCAGAATTCTACAGCACAAGCGAAAGAAAAACCCCATACTACTACGCTTCTGCTCAATTCACAAATTTAAAACTGGAGATTGGTGACATGTTGCTAATTCGCCAGGCCACAAAGTCTATGTCAAACAAGAGACTGGGGATCAAAGAGATTAGAAGCAAGGATCGAAGCATTTGAACAAATGACTTTGAACTATGTTGGCAAGGGTAAGGTGGGAGGGGGGCAGTGGTTTCAGCCAAGCAAACTGTAAGACCAATGATTAAGGGGAAAACATTGTTCGAATTGTTGCTTTTATTTAGCCTTGTAACAACAACAAACAACAAGATACAGTGTCACTAGAGTGAGCATGAGTCTACATTTAAAACAGAATATGTTCCCAAGAAAGTACCTTCAGACCAGAGCCTGGCACAAAGTCATCCCTTCTCTCCATTTTGTTCCTCTCTAATTCACATTTCCCCCTTCATAACCACATATTATATATTTGTATACAAAAGCTTACAACATAAGAAATGTGGTGTCTTTTTTAAGTGTGTTACAACACTCCTTTCTGTAATAATCAATGCATATTCAATAACCATAGGGGGTAATAGCTTTTCTACACTAGGAAACTTCATGCTACCAACTTCTCTCCTTCAGTTAGACAAAGGTGCTATAAAATCCCTTTGCATAACTGATTTACCAGACTAACAGAGCTAAATCTTTGAATTCTTTTCTAGTGATTCTCATCACCTCCAATATGAAGAGGACAGGCCTTTAGTAAGTTCATCTCTATCCTCCTTTGCAACTGAGCCTAATATGGGTGAACACAAATGTAAAAGAAACATATACCTTTTGTTTAGAATACCTTACTTTTAAACAAAGATTAAAGAGAATAATGCAAAGACTGTTTTAATGCATTGCTCTTTAATTTTTTTTAATTATTATTATTATTGTTATGTTTTAATTTATTATTTTGTAAACTACCTTGGATCCCACTCCAGAAGAAAGGTGGCATAGAAAATAAAATAAAGGATAGGGGTGTTTCTGTTTGTTAACAATTAAAGTATTGAGGAAATGCTGAAAATACAATTAATTACAGGAACTACGGTGAGAGATATTTTACTAGATGCTTAAAATTTTGAGACACTTGTTCTGAATCACATTTAACCCTAGCTTTTGTAATTAACACAAAGACGAGGCAGGAGACTGATAACTTTGCATGGAAATGTCAAATGCATTTTATGAGCTACTTACAATTATACCTATGTCTGTATGCGTTTCTGTTTAAATCAGAGAAGGGGTGAAAGCATCTGATGGTGTATTTAAAACTACTAAATTTATAGAGGCATAAAGTTTCCTTGGACAGAGTCCATGTCATCATGTGCAACAGGCTACCAGCTTTCTCCTCTGGAATTTATCACATTATAAATAAAAATCTGTTAAGTGAGGACACACTTCAAGCATCAGATGAAGTCAGTAAGAAATTATGCCTGAATAAATCTGATTACCTTTATGGTTCATGACTATGTTCCTTTTGCTGCATCACATATGCACTGCATTCTTCTATGTTCTGATTCCGAAGTACATCTCACAGTAAATGTGATGTGAATTACTCTCATGCAAGGAAACTGAGGTTTGTAACATACTACAATGGCAAACCCTCTCTGAATAAACTTTCTCAAAAACCCTATGATAGGTTTGCCTTAAGGTTGCCATAAGTCAACAATGATTTGGAGACACAGAACAA
Source organism: Sceloporus undulatus (assembly GCF_019175285.1). Taxonomy (NCBI): domain Eukaryota; kingdom Metazoa; phylum Chordata; class Lepidosauria; order Squamata; family Phrynosomatidae; genus Sceloporus; species Sceloporus undulatus. The sequence goes on along the minus strand of NC_056524.1, from coordinate 52,986,698 downwards.
CAACAACAACCTACTACAATTTCATTCTAGTTTCCATCTAATACAAATTTCACCCATTAATGAATACACTGGCAATAAAGGCTTGGAAAGGTTGCTTCTTTCAAGTACTGTATAATTTTCAGAAACAGGTAATTCTGGTTGATGGGTTTAGAGAGCTGTAGTCCAAGTAAGTAAGTATTCCATGCTCTGACTGCAAATCAGTGGCTTCAAGCATATGCAATGTAAACATAATCATTCCCTAAATTATTGGTGTTAACATCACCTTTGACTGTTGCTGTGAGGACAGTGTGGAAATGTGTGCCTGCTGAATATATTTTTAACCTCTGCCATTGAATAAAGTTTTGTGGTTTTTTTAAAAAGAAATAAAATTAAATATAATGTTTAAATATACCACTTTACATGTCCAAATTTTCGTCATTTGACTAAGAACTGGGAAGTTTTCTTCTCTAACTGCAAGATGATACCACATTATAAACCTAATTATAAACAAAAAGTTAATACATGCTCAGAAAGCATGGGCTCTAGCACTTTCCAGTAGTGTAATGATATTAGTCACTTTCTTTTACAAAGTAACAAACATGTAGTAATTTACCACTAAATAACATCTAGTCATCACAGCAGAAAACTCTTAACTGGTTAATAACAGCAATAATAAAATTTCTACCCTGCCTCTCCAACAAGATCAAGACGGCTTACATCAGTAAAATCCATACAACAGAATAAAATCGCACATACCACTCCCTCCTTAACCCCAATTCAACAACAATAAGTACAACTTAACAATAAGTATAATAAAATACATGTTGTGCTTAAAGATGATATTGGGACAATAAAAACTGCCATTCTGTATCACATCAAAGGCTGCATACACACTGCAGAATTAATCCAGTCTGAGACCACTTTAACTACCATGTCTCAATGCTATCGATTTCTGGGCATTGTAGTTGTTGTGGTACCAGAACTCTCTAACAAAACTACAGCTCCCATAATTCCATAGCACTTAGCCACGGCAATTAAAGTGACGTCAAACTGGGTTAATCCTTCAGTGCAGATGCAGCCAAAGTCCTATCTAGTCCAGCATTGTCCTCTGATAGTTGTCATTCAGTTGCCTAGGGGAAACTCACAAGACCACCATGAATACAGCAACACCCTTCTGCTCATGCTAACAACTGGTATTCAGAAACATACTGTTTCACACACTGGAGACAACAATTGCCACTGAAGCTGCCCATTCCCCCTTTAAAGCTATGCTGAATAGCATCCATCTAGGGTTGCCAGAGAGGGCTCATCTACTTTTAATATTTGTCCAAAAAAGGGGGATTTCGCCAGGGTGTTTGCTAGCTGGTTGTGCGACCAGCAACACAAGAAGCTACAAGCAAAACCTGCTGATATTCCCTATTCTCCACAACTCAGCTCCATCAGGGCCAGCCTGAAGAAAGAGGTTCCTCCTTCCATAACTGTCATCTTTCGGCCTGTGAGGGAGAGAATAGGCTGAAGAAGAAGAGCCCTCCCTCCGGTCCATCTTCCTTGGTCCAGGCCTCAGAGGGAGAGAAGAATGAGGGACCTGATCCCCTCCCCTCTCACCATTCCCTTCTCCTTTTGTGTAGTGTCTTTTTAGATTGTAAGCCTGAGGGCAGGGAACCATCTATTATCCCCTCTGTTGTAAACCACCCAGATTCCCAGTGGGCGATATATAAATAAAATAAAACCTATTATTATTTTTATATTATTATTATTATTATTATTATTATTATTATATTATTATTCAAGGGAGAGAAGCCATCCCAGTATTCAATCTGGCAATCCATGACTACCAAATCTTTTGCCAGGATATACCATAGCTTGTGCAATATGAAGAATTAGCTCCTTTTCTTCCCTTTTAATAAGGAAAAACATTTCTCTAGTCATAGCCCTAAGACAGTTAAAAGTTAAATAAAAATGCATGTGTGAACTAGAATCCCATACCTGAAGCATGTGCCATAACAACATATTAAGTCTTTTAAGGGCTACAAAAGTATGTTTGTTTGCTAAAGCAGACTAACTAGGCTTCTCTTCTGCAAAATGCTTCTTTTCACATGATTTTTGTTGTGTGCCTTCAGTTGTTTCCAACTTACGATGAGCCTAAGGTTTTATTGGCAAGACTTCTTCAGAGGGCATCTGCCATTTCCCTTTTCTGAGGCTGAGAATGTGACTTGCCCCGGGCCACTCAGTACAGGCTAAGCAGGTGGTTTAAAACCTGGTCTCCAGTGTCATAATCCATATCAAACTCTTACACTTCATTGGCTTCTTTACAGGATACTAGTGCTCATTTCACCTGTGATCTATATGCGGGACTATTCGTACTATCAAATATGTTCATTATTACACAATCTCTGGTCCCTTGTAGGATCTGCCAGTACTGTAACACACAAGGAGAGATTCTGCTGTCATTAAGAGCATTCACCCACATTTCCTCATCCTCACACTTTGCCACCAAAAAAGGAAGTGAGAGTCCTCAAATGGTCCTACGATTTATTTATTTACTTTCTTTATATGCTGCCTTTCTCACAGGCCAGGACCCAAGGAGGCTTAAAATGTTTACAAAAGTTCAAAATAAATTAACAACACCCCATTAAAACACTAGACTCCATCCCCTCCATATAGACCAGTGGTTCCCAACCTTTGTTGGCCATGACCCCCCATTCCAGCAAAGTCCGCCCGCAACCTCCCTCATGGTGGGGAGGCGAGAAGGGGTGGGACTTTGACTGCCTACAAGCCCCAGCGGGCTTTGCGGCAGATGTCCCGCCCTTCCCCGCCTCCCAACCAATCAGGGAGGCCATCAGGGAGAAAGGGTGGGACTTCTGGCCGCAAAGGCCGCGAGGTTTGTAGTCCCGACCCTTTCGCCTCTCCCTCGCGGGTGCCTTCGAGGGCACCTGCGGGGAGAAGGCGAGGGGGAGTTGACCCTGGCCATTGCTCTTTGTGATTGCCGGCGCTAGCGCCGGCACCAGCAGGGAAAAAGGGAGGGAGGGGGAGTCAGGGGGGAATCCCAACCTGGCGCCCCCAAGAAGGGGTCGCGACCCCCCGGTTGGGAACCCCGATATAGACCAAACTGCACACACAAGTAACTTTACAAAGCAACCAAGAAGCTTCAATGAACAGTAAGGGCTTGAAATGAGGGCTGAATAGTGAAATGATACTGCTCTGCTTCCAAGGTCTGACAAAGACTTTAGTTCAGTGGACATAGAATTTGCCATGAATCTGGGTCTCCAATGTTCAAACTCTGATCCACCTGAAACCTGCCTAGTCTACCAGTCTACAACATCTATCTGTAAAGCGCTAATGGCCTACTCATCTTTGGAAAAGGGACATACAAAAGGTTTGGGTTTCAAAAAGGGTCATTTCTGGAATTCGCAAATGATAGTTTCCTGCCCCTCTCTTGCAAACAGCCCACCAAATCCTCCCTCATTTTGTCCTGGGACCCTCATCCAGATCTCTACCCTAGAGATAAAAGAGGTATCGTGAGGAAGGAAGATATGAGGTATGGATGAAAGCCAGGAGAAATGGGAAAGCTTCCTCCTGTGGTCTTAAATTATCTTCAATGTATCTACTGTGTTTATATTCTGTAGTGTGCTTGGCCTGAACCTTGTTATTAATTCTCACTTGGAATAACCTTGCATCAGTGCCAATTATCTTCATCTAACTCACCACTTAACACTTGATTAAATGGGTCTACTCTAGTTTGGGGCAAACCAACAGAATGCCAGGCTTTAAGCTGAAGCCTATGTGCCCTTCCAATTCTATGGCCTGTTACAGACTGCCAAAATAAAGCTGCTTTGGGTCTCTTTGGAGTATGCTGTTTAATGTTAATGCATCCTAAGAATCCGGAAGCTGCACCAAAGCTGCCCTCCAGTGCTAGGAATGGAATGTGGCTTTGGCGCGACCTCCGGACTCTTAGGACCCATGATCATTTAAATAGACATACTCCAAAGAGACCCAAAGCGCTTTATTTTGGCAGTCTGTAACAGGCCTATAATTCTAAGTGTGTACAGGATTCAGTTAGAGATATAAGGCTGTATCTTTTTGTTCGTAAGATAGAAGGCTATATAAAGCACTCCATCTGCAACAGTCCATACATTTAAACAGTGGGTCTCACTTCAGAAGAGACCACTTTTAGGATTGTCCTGTAAGAAATTAACGGTGCATCAATCCTAAGCATGTCCGCTCAAAGTTAATTCTGGGTGACTTGCCCCCAACCAACAGATCACCACCATTATTATTATTACTACATTTATTTATAGAGCGCCATAGGCTTTGCACGCACTTCACAGACCTCATGATTTATTGTTTCGTGCCTTCATCTCCTACTTAAGCAAGTCGTAAGATGAACTATCAGAGGGCTCCCAAGACTTTTGAAAGGGGGTGAGTGGGTCCCTTTGCCTCCCTCTGAGGCTGAGAGAGTGTGACTTGCCCCAAGGCAGTGCTACTGTCGTAGTTTGAGGGTTGGCCTACTTATACGGCTCTGGAGACCAGGGTTCAAATCCCAACTTGACCATGGAAACCGACTGGGTGATCTTGGGCCAGTCACACTCCTCAGCCATTTAGGTGCGCCACAATCCAACAATATCTCAATGGCTGCATCCACACTGGAGAAAATAACCCAGTTTGGCACTGCTTTAACTCTTTGTCTGGCTCAAGGCTATGGAATTCTGGGGAGTTGGAGTTTGTTGTGGGGCCACAACAAACTCCAACTCCCAGAATTCCATAGCCTTGAGCCAGACGAGTTAAAGCAGTGCCAAACTGGTTATCTCTCCAGTGTGGATGCAGCCAATGAATTCTTTTTTACAAGTTTTCAAATTAGCAGAGGTTAAGTGACCACAAGTCAGAAAAAGACTCAAAGGCAAACGCCACCACACAAATCTCTATAATAAAAATCACAAGTCAAAAGCCACTTTAGGCCTTGCCCTCAGTATCTGACCCCAAGTAAGGGCAGCCATTTGGCTTCACCGCCCCCGACTGAGACTGCTCCTGGCTGGCCAGACTCCCTCGGCGCTGATTGGTAGCGCGCAGCTTCCTCCAGCCAATCAGAATCGTCCGCCTTTAGTGATGATGCGGACCGGCCGGGGAAGACTCACGCGCGGGAGGCCACGCCATCGCAGGTGTGCGCCGGGCTGCAGCAGGGCTTTGGAGGGAGCAGCCTTGCCAAGGCATGCTTTAAGAAAGTAAGGTCCCCTTTAGAGGCGGGAGAATTCAAAGACAGTCACCAAGCAAAGGGATCCTGCAGCAGCTTTAGGCCTTCCCTCGAGGCTGGAGGCTGTAGAGAGTGTGACTTGCCAAGGTCACCTAATGGGTTTCCATGGCTGAGCTGGGAATCAAAAAACCTGGTCTCCAGAGTCACAGCCAATGCTCAGACCTTTTATACTACGCTGTCTCTTGCACTGTATATTATCTGTATTAACCCCCTCTGTAGTTTGAGTAGAGAAGGAACTCCCAGGCAGGGGATAGCTCCAATAAAGCAGTGGTTCCCAAACTGTGTGCCTTTTAATAAGAGAAATTTTGGACTTCATCTCCCAGAAGCCTCAGCCATATTGGCCAATAGCCTGAGATTCTGGGAACTGAAGTCCAAAGTCCCTTAAAGGGCACAGTTTGGGGACTAAGGCGACCCCTATCTTGGGGTTTCCTTGGCAAGCTTCCCCTCTGAGGCTGAGAGAGTGTGACTCTCCCAAGATCACCCAGGGGCTTAGGGAAAGGGAGGGAGAGTGCTGGCGTGGGTTACCTGCGCTGGAAGTCCTGCTCAAAAGGAGCCAAGTAGGGGTCTTTCTCCAGCAGCCTCTGCAGCTCAGGCACCAGCGGACCTAACAGAGCCATCTTGGGCGCAGGAACAAAACAGGATTCGGACTCACTGCCCGGTCAACCCCTCAGCCGCCCTCCTTTAAATACAGACGGGGGTAGGTCGGGCCTGAGCCGAAAGAGAACGGAAATAGCCGAAGCTGTTCGACATAGCCAACCTCCTCCTCACGGCGCATGCGGAGCGAGCATGCGCACTGGATGCAGTGAAGCCACTGCCCTTAGTGACTCCTCTTCCCTTTTGCCGGAGTTTGAGATTCTGGGGATGGTAGTTTGTATACTGGCTCAAGGCTGTGGGATTATGGGAATGGTGGTTGTATACTGGATCCAAGCTGTGGGATTATGGGAATGGTTGTTTGTATACTGGATCAAGGCTGTGGGGATTCAGGGAATGCTGGTTTGTATACTGGATCAAGGCTGTGGGATTCTGGGAATGCTGGTTTGTATACTGGATCAAGGCTGTGGGATTCTGGAATTGCTGGTTTGTATACTGGACAAGGCTGTAGGATTCTGGGAATGGTAGTTTGTATACTGGCTCAAGCGCTGTGGGATTCTGGGAATGCTGGTTTTGTATACTGGTCAAGGCTGTGGATTCTGGGAATGCTGGTTTGTATACTGGATCAAGGCTGTAGGATTCTGGGAATGGTAGTTTGTATACTGGCTCAAGGCTGTGGGATTCTGGGAATGCTGGTTTGTTTATACTGGCTCAAGGCTGTGGGATTATGGAATGCTGGTTTGTATACTGGATCAAGGCTGTGGGATTCTGGGAATTCTGGTTGTATACTGGATCAAGGCTATGGAATTCTGGGAATGCTGGTTATTATACATGGCTCAATGTTATGGATTCTGGGAATGTGGTTTGATACTGGCTCAAGGCTGTGGGATTCTGGGAATGGTAGTTTTTATACCAGCTCAAGGCTATGGAATTCTGGGAATGATAGTTTGTATACTACAAACTACCATTCCCAGAATTCCATAGCCTTGAGCTATGGCAGTGAAAGCGGGGTCAAACTGGGTTATTTCTGCAGTGCGGACACAGCCATAGATGAGTGGGTGGAGGAAGTGACGGAAAGCAGGGTGCGTGTCTGTGTCTGCACTGCAGGAATAGCGTGGTTTGATGCTGCTTTAACAGCCATGGCTCCATCCTGCAGAATTCTGGGATTTGTAAATTTTGTGAGATTACGTAGACCTCTCTGGTGCTCACTGCAAACTATAAGTCTCAGCATTCCATAGGACAGAGCCTGCAGTTAAAGCAGTATTTCTGTAGTCCAGCTGCGGCCAGAATTAGAGCATAAGAAAATCACTGGTGAGTTTGGAACTTCAAGTCTGTTTACGGTCAGGGTGTCAGAATCACAAAGGGGGACAAGGCACCACAAAATCTAGGACATTCCAGGAAAGTGGACGACATGGCCAAATAAAAGCTAAGAACACAGGTATAAATGTAAATTCATGGTGTTTTTGTTTTAGTTTTGGTCATGCTGGAAAATGGAGGACATTTTATGATTCTTCCCGGGCAGAAGGCTTAAATGTAGGACGTGTCCTGGAAAAGGAGGACATCTAGTCACTCTGCTTATGGTGCTACAGTTATTTCAGTTTGGTATCACATTAATTAATATGGCCCTGTTCTACAGATCCCTTGGAATTAGTTGTTTAGGAGTATTTAGAATTCTCCTCTAGTATGTTTACAGAAGGGACACAGGTGCTCTTTAGCAAATAAGCCAAACTGCAAATCCCAAGAGTCGATTGACTGGAGTCATGATAATTAAGGTACTATCAAACTGCTATAACCATGCAATGCAGGTAACAAATCTTGGTGTCATCTTCTTGCTTTTACTTCACATTCTCTTCCAGAGAGCTGCACAGTGGGCCCTTGGTATCCGCAGGGGCTTGGTTCCAGGATCCCCCCATGAATACCAAAGTCTGCTGATTTTCAAATCTCATTAAAGACAATGGCAGAGTAAAATGTTGTCTCTTATATATGGTAAGATGGCAAAATTAAAGTTTGCTTTTGGACACGTATACATTTTAAAAAATATTTTCAAGCCGTGGATAAAGAACCTGTGGATTTGGAGGGCCGAGTTTACTGGACTTAACCTGATATACATAATTTGGAGCTCTCTACCACTCAAAGTGCTACTACATCTGATAGTCCTGATGAGAAATCTGTACCAAGGACAAGATGCCACCATCAGAACAGAATTCGGGGAAACAGAGTGGTTCCCAATTGGGAAAGGGGTCAGGCAAGGCTGCATCCTCTCACCCTACTTGTTTAACTTGTATGCTGAAAACATCATAAGAAAAGCAGAATTAGAATCAGAAAAAAGAGGAGTTAAGATAGGAAGAAGCAACATTAACAACCTATGATATGAGGACAACATCATATTATTAGCAGAAGACATTCAGGAATTGGAAAAGTTAATAAAGACGGTCAAAGATGAAAGTGCAAAGGCAGGTCTGAGCTGAACATAAAGAAAACAAATACATTCAATCTAGACAATGAGGAAATTGAAATAGTTAAAGAAATCCCATATCTAGGATCAAACATTGACCAGAATGGAGACTGCGGTCAAGAAATAAGACTAGGAATGGGAAGGACAGCTGTGAAAGAACTGGACAAGATACTGAAGAGCACTGAAGTCAGAATTGTTCAGGCCATTGTATTCCCAATTACCATGTACAGATGTGAGAGCTGGATAGTAAAGAAAGCAGACAGAAAGAAAATCAAATCATTTGAAATGTGGTTCTGGAGAAGAGTACTTAGGGTACCATGGACAGCCAAGAAGACAAACAAATGGGTTCTTGAACAGATTAGACTAGGGATCTCTTTGGAAGCCGAGATGATCAAGCTGAGACTATTGTTCTTTGACTACATAATGAGAAGGCATGGATCACCCTAAAAAACAATAATGCTAGGAAAGGTAGAAGGTAGAAGAAAGAGAAGAAGACCACAAACCAAATGGAGAGACTCAAATCAGGGGGGATTGTGGGCAAAGGTTTGCAGGATCTGGGCAGGGCAGTGGAGGATAGGTATTTTTGAAGATAGAATCATAGAATTGTAGAAGAGACCACAAGAACCATCCAGTCCAACCCCCTGCCATGCAGGAACTCTCAATCAAAGTGTCCCTGACAAATGGCCATCCAACCTCTGTTTGAAGACCTCCAAGGAAGGAAATGCCACTACATTCTGAGGGAGTATGTTCCGCTGTCAAAAAGCCCTTGTATTTAGCCTTCTCTGTCATCGTGCTCTGATACCACAACAAACTACAATTCCCAGAATTCCATAGTATTGAGCAATGGGATTTAAAGTAGTGCCAAACCAGATTATTTCTGCAGTGCAGATGCAGCCAAAGTGAGGCAAGTGGGAGCAGGATGAGGCACAAGGGAGAGAGGCACTGTGGTGGAAGGTGAGACAAGGAGGGGCTAGAAGAAAGAGACAGAGGAAGCAAGGTGGTGAGGATGAAGAGAAAGAGATGAGTGGAGGTCTTTTTGTAGGGCTGAGCATTTTGCTACTCCTTTGACTCCCAGCTCAGCTGTGAAACCCACTGGGTGAGCTTGGGCAAATGACACTCTCTCAACCTCAGGCAATGGCAGACCTCCTCTGAGCAAATCTTGCCAGAAAACCCTTGTGATAGGTTTGCCTTAGGGTCACCATAAGTCAGAAACAACTTGAAGGCACACATCAAGAAACACACCACTGCCTGGGCAGCCACTTCACTACCTAATAGTTCATCAGGCATTGTTGGAAAAACACCAAATCCTTCCTTCCTTGACAGGCTAGTGGAGAAAGCCAAAACTGAAATCCTGTGTATGTTTAGTTGAGTGTAACTTCATTCAACTCAATGAGACTTTCTTCAGAATAAATACAGCAATATGTCAGTTAATAAAGCTTCTGACTAAAGCTGCTTTTTGCAAAGGCTTTTTACACACCACCCACCCTTTCCTCTTTCTCTTCAGTCATAGTTGGCTGGAGAAAAATAGACTTTCTGTGTTTCTTCAGTGAACAATGTAATAAACAAACCTTGCTGTGGGGAAGAAAATGATTTTATTTCAATCCTATTGTAGCCATCTGTGCCTGCCTAAGTTGGCAAAGTAAATACCAGCTGCAAAGTAAATACCAGCCGGCATCCATAGTTTGTGTGTGTGTGTGTGTGTGTGTGTTTGGGCTGTGTTGCCCATGTTCTAGAAGAATTCATTCCTGATGTTTCGCCAACATCTGTGGCTAGCATCTTCAGAGAATGCTGGCATGGAAGTGAGTGGGTTATATATTATGTGTGACTCTTGATTGAGAGGAAGTGATTTACTTGTTAATCTGTGTATTGGTCTGTTGTTGAATGGCAAGGCCTCAGGGTGCCTGTTTAATTAGTGATCCATTGTCTGCTGGGGACCCCCCCCCCCCAAGACCGTGGGAGGTTTTCATTTGCACTTACTGGGTCTTGATTTTAGTGTTTTTCAGGACTGGTAGCCAAACTTTGTTTACGTTCAGGGTTTCTTCTTTCCTGTTGAGGTTGTCTAGATGTTCGTGGATTTCAAGAGCAAATGAAAATCACCCAGGGTCAGGGAGGTTTCCCAGCAAACAATGGATAACTAATGAAATAAACATCCTGAGGCCTTGCCATTCAGCAACAGATCACAAAATCACTTCCCACTCACATCCATGCCAGCATTCTCTGAAGATGCCAGCCACAGATGCTGGTGAAACATCAGGAATAAATTCTTCCAGAACATGGCCACATAGCTCAAAAACCCCACCAAAACAGCAGAAAACCAGAAAAGGGAAGGCAGATAAACTTCTCTCACCAGATGCTTCAGCTACCTTAAAAACAAAGTTCTGTACATTTGGTCACCAAAATTTAATCATAAGAAAAATGGGGGTTGGGGCTGATTAAAAAAAAGGTAATCATTGGATGCATTTTTGGAGGAAGGTAGAGAACACTACATAAGAGCCTGTGGCTTCACAAAAAAAAGGAGACATGGGTTCCAAGGAAACATCTTTGAATTGCAAATGGACATTAAATGTCCTTGAATTTGAAAACCTACCAGTGGCCTCATGACCAAAAGGGGGAGGTGCCAGCCTGCAGATAGCCTTCCTTACCATTTGAACTAAGGCCGGAAACAGAAAATGCAGGCCTATGACTAACATCTTCAATTTCTTTCTCCTGTTTGCCTGATAAGCCAGTATGACTTTGAAAGCTCGCAACATGTAATTGTGCATTTTGGTTGGTCCAATAAAGATATCATTGTTTATAAATTGTATGTGTTACTGTCAGAACTTGAACAGGTTACACATAGTGATATTACCTATAATAATAATAAATTTTTTATTTTTATACCGCCCTTCCAAAGATCAGGGCAGTTAACAACACAATAAAACAGTAAAAACACAAAATATACAACAAGATTAAAAAGAATACAACAAGACAGAATAAAAACCCCGTTAGCCAGTCCTCATGCCAAAAAAGAGGAAGGGAGGCCCACTGGACTTTAGTCGGGAAATGCAACCTGAAATAGAAAGGTTTTTAGATCCTTTCTAAATTGGGCCAGGGAAGTGGCCGAGCGGAGCTCTGTGGGCAGCGTGTTCCAAAGGGCCGGGGCTGCGATGGAAAATGTCTTCCTCGTAGTAGAGGTCAGCCTAGCCCCTGGCACCCTAAGTAGTTGCTGCCCAGATGTTCTGAGGGTGCGGGACGGAATGTACGGGGAGAGGCGGTCCTTTAGGTATCCTGGGCCCAAGCCATTTAGGGCTTTTAGGGCATTGCTATAATGCAATGATGACCTTTTTCTCTATGCTGTTTTGGTGTTCAGCTAACATTTGCCTGTTATTTCTAAAGCATATCTTTTTAAAGTATTTTTTCTAGTTTTAAAGCTTTAAAAATAATTTAATACATTAGTAACATGCTATTCATACAGTAAGAAATTATGTCAACATGTCAGGTTTTTAAAATCATGTATTAGAGATAACCTGCTAGTTCTGTTGAGTTTAAATAAAGCTTTAAGCTCTGATGATTGTCAGAAGTTTGGCAAGAAGATGAGAGGGACTTTTCCTTTCTATTCTGATAGGCTGGTCCATCTCAACAGCTGTTTTCCAATACTTTCAAAGACTTTTTAAAAAACATTTTTAGGAATAAGGTGTTGGACACTAGTGTACCAAAATAGAAAGGGAAAGTCCCTTTCATCTTTCTGCCAAACGTCTGACATTAGAACTTAAAAGCACAGGCCACTACAAAGTTTAAATGGGATGGAAAATTTTACCCTTTTTTTTTAAATTAAAATTCCCAGAATATCTAAGACAATACAAAAGATATGTTCACCTGTTCCCCAGCCAGACCATATTAATAGAGTTCATGGATTTTACAGCTGATGATTTGCAATCTGGAACAAGGCCTACTGGAACAACCCAGCAGGACTTGAGTAACTGTGTGTCAACTGAGAGTAGAACTTTTTGTTTGTTCGTTTTGTTTATGTTTGTTTTTTATACATGAACATGTGTGTCTGGGTAAGTAGTGTGTGATTTATACTTTTAATAAATGCCAACAGAAACCATTTCTATCATTAAGGCCAAAATCAAGTATACACTCATTTGGGGATAAGTCCCACTGAACTCAGTGAGTAGACATCTCTATGATAACACTTTAAATCTTCCCATTCTTCAAATTTCAGTATTTTGTGTTTTCTTCCTACTGCTTATTGCTCCCTCTGACAAAGCAAATTTATATCCAAGTTTGCAACTTCCATTTATCTTATGAGTAGATAAGTCATAGTCCCTAAATGCTGGTAGTCTTTCAAATGTGTTAAGACATTCCTTTTTATTATTACTAAAATGCACAAAATAAATCATGCAGGCTTTTGAAGCATCAGTGGCTTCTTCATCTAGTAACAGATGTAACTTCTGTTGTCACCTGTGAACAGATGTATTTATTTTATTTTATTTATTAGAGTATTTATACCCTGCCCTTCAGCCCTAAAGGCTATCAAAGTGGCTTACAATTATTATTTTTAATTAGACAATTCCCTGCTCTCAGGCTTACAATCTAAAAAAGACATGACACAAAAGGAGAAAGGAATGGTGGTGAGGAAGGGGATCAGGTCCAGCAGTTCTTCTCTCCCTCTGAGGCCTGGGCCAAGGCAGATGGACTGGAGGGAGGGCTCTTCTTCTGCTTGAGGGTAGGCCCCATGGAGTTGGCAGGCCTCACTCTCCCTCTGATGATGTGCTGCTACTTCTGATTTCAGCTGAAATATCCTAAGAAAACTTCCTTTGCTGTTATTTCTGTTACTTTGTTTTATTGTAATAAATAAAGCTGTGTCATTTGTGGTTTCATTTTACTTTGGTTTTTCTTTTAATCTAGTTTAGCTAGGACCTCAATCAATCAGGTTCTCCAGAGTATTACATCTGTATGTTTTAACTAATTGATAATGAACTTGACCACCTTCAAGAACCCTTGGCCACAGCATATGAGAAGGAAAATTACAGTCTAGATCCTCATAGTAATCCTTTTTCCTTATCCCCACCACAATATAGTTCATTGGACCCTACCCTCCATACAGGTTTTTCTATATCTATTTTCATCCTTGTAACAAAACTCTAAGATATGAGTAAACGTGTGGAGGATAGGGATAAAAATACAAATACAAAACTATGATAGAAATAGCTATTGACTGCCTGTGTTGAAAACATACAGAGCAGATTTTATATTCTTTCCAAATTTTTAATGAAAAAAAGTAATATAAAGGAAAGATGGATAACTTTCTGTGTTTAAGGCACTACTCTGCACCTCCCAAAACCTTTAGGATAAAACATTGTCACTGACAACCCCACCATGGCTAACAAATTGACTAGAACTTTTGTCAATGAAATTATGCAGCAACTGTTGTTCTTCATGGTACTAAGCAGGATTCCTGAACCATGCAGTCCTAAAAGAGTGCAAGGGAGTCTCCCCGTTTCCTAAAAGCACTGGGAGGAACACATTGCAGTTTTAGCAGCAGGATTACAATGTGACATGGGACTCCCCCTTTGAACATGGAATTATTTATTCCTTGCATTTAAAAAAAAACTTCATCGGGTGAAAAAAACATAATTATCTATACTAAATCAAGGCCTATTGCCTTGTTACAGTAAAAAGTCTGCCGTTGGAAGCTTCCAGAAGCAATAAATCTTTTGACCAAGGGATTTAGGACCACAAAAATGGGCCTGTGTGGGAGGGCTGCCTGCAGACAAGTACTGTGAGATCTAGAAGGAAGAAAATAGTATAGTTTCATCTGTGTGATGGTGGTGGACATATGTTACTCATTCCAAGAGTAAAGCATTTTCAATTCAGGGAGCTTCTATCCTTGACTTGTCTGCTATCAGGTGACAAGAGCTCTCCCCCAGCCTCCTGTGCAGAGCAGCCTTCATTTTATCTGTGCCCCTTAATTCAAGGCCTCCATTCATTCCTTGATGGGAAGCCCACCTACTGCTGAAGCATAGAGAAAAGCAATTCCTGCCATTATCCGGTTCTTTGGGATTGCAGTGTGCAAAGCTGAAGTTTCACATTTTGTGCTTTTCTCTTTGTCATTCTGAGACAGCTCCAGCAGTTCACAGCATCATTATCAGCTGTCTGGTGTAAACAGAGGAGACAAATTTATAAATCAGCAGCAGCAATTTGTAAATGAACAACAGGGACATGGCTAAGAGCATTGGACCCCCTGGAGGTATAGACCTGCTTTTAGTAATATCCAGTAGGCATCAGTTTCTAACTAGCAGCCACTGGTACTTAATAGTTATGGTAGGCTTGATAAATATTAAATAAACATCTAAAGTGAGTCGGTTTTTGTACTGAGATAGCCATTTCCAGAACAAATTCCACAGGTTAAATTTTCTCCTTCTCTGATTGGGTTCTGCATTACTTGTTTATAGTACTGTTTGCTTAATTGTGTCTTCTTTGACCTTTTAACCTAAAAATAAGCTTATACCCAAAAGTGTATGCCACAATAATTGTTCACTTTACTGATACATGTGACAAAGCACAATGTGGAGGATAGCTCAATAAAGAAGTGCATAAATTACTTCAAAACCTTGTGAATCTGCCACTACTGGCACGATGACACACCTTTTTCCCTTATCCAATTTTCATTTCACCTAGATGGAATTGCATTTCTTGGTGATTAAAATTGTAGCTGGTGGAAATGGGGAAGGAGGAAAACCACATTTCAGTCTGTTACATTCTCTGCTTCAAGGGAGTTTTTTTCCTTGTAAAAGAACTATATTAGATATTCTGGTCTCTCTTTAAGCATATAATTAATTCTTGCATATTCCAGATGCTTGCTTTTAATCTTCCCATTACTTATATTTCATGCATCATATTTCAGATAGGATTTATCATTCCTCCCCTTTACTTATTCTGACGCCTCTTCACTCTGTAAAAATTATTATTCTTTATTTGACTGTATCATCTTAGCAAAAGAAAAGGTTATATATACATATGTCCTTCTAGATCAGGTCTTGAGTGAGGAAAATTTCTCCATCCTGCTGCATTTTTGTATCATTTATATGTTGTACAATGAAAGCATTCTCTGAACAGCTTGAATAAAAAAAATCAACAATAAATCAGGAAACATAAACAAATGCTAAAGCTTTAGGGGAAAACAAGTCTTCACCTGGTTCCAAAACAATTCCGTAGTAGACACCAGAGACATTATCACATGGTGCAGGTAAATCACAATTACACCAGGATAATAGTGCCTTCAGTTGAGGCTTATTACACATCATCATTCCTCTTTTTAAACAAAAAAACTGTTTTCATTTATATTTCAGGGGACATCTCTGTGTGTGTGTGTGTGTGTGTTTGTGTGTGCGCGCACGCAAGTGTGCATGCATGCATGCTTGTGCCAAATTAAGAAAAGGGACAGGGATAATATCTTTGAGCAGACCTAAATGATGCGTTTGATAAGCTTTTAACATGAGCAACCCCAGAAAGTTTCCCTAAAAATGTGATAGGATAGAGAGCATAGTGATTACATAGAGTTTTCAGAAACAACACCATTTTAGTGGGAGAGGAGCCCCATGTAATAAAGCCCCAGACCTACTTGAGCTTTCCATAGTCAAGGTGCCAGTGGAAAGGAGAGGATTCATTCCCTACGAGTACAAGGCAATTGGTATTCAAACAGTAATCACCTATGTGAGTCACAATAAGGGAAGGGCAGAATCTTGGTCTCTTCTCTACTTTTAAAAGGAAAACAGTCAGATATTACAGTGTAATCCCTATCTGAAGAAGGAGAAAAGGACAGATGCATATTCACTGCGTATTCACAGATTACAAGGATACTGGAACCAGGACTGCAAAGTTCTACCACATTGGAATTCAGCTTTGAAGGTCCTGTTTGCTAATCAGAAAGCATACCAGTGATATTTATTAAACATTTACTAGGGAATAAACACAACTCAGCACAAAGAAGCTTGCATCTGAATAAATGCTTAACAGTGAGTGGCCACCATTGTGATTTTAATATATAGAAATGTGCAAAAATGTAAAAAAAATACAAATGGCTTACAACTACATGCTTTTAAAGTAAAAACTCCACAACAATGTATCATATTCAAAACTGCTGGGTGATAGCCACTGATCTAAGAGTCTCTGAAGAATAGCTAAGTAATAATATTTTTTTAAGATTGAGAACTGATAGTAAATTCTTCCTTGGCTTCATAGGGAAAAGCTAGTGAGTTCTAATGATTATCTGCAGTCAAACAGACACCATAGTAAATCTTCCAGCTATTTCAGAGACACTCTGAAGATTACAGCCCTGGCACTGGACCTTTAATGCTCTAGGTGAGTAACCTAGTTTGTTTTAATCAAGATTTTATTTGCCTGAAGTTCTGCACTGAGTTTTAGAATAAGTGCATTCAGAAGAACCTTGCCTCTGGCTGCATTCTGTAGTCTGTAGTGGTTTACTCTTCATTTATTTCTTGTTGCTCATTTGTAATTCATACACATCAAGAGCAGCAAAGGAACACAGACAGACAAAGAGGGTCTGACAAGACACTTTGAGCATGCTTGTCCCAGTGTAACTCCCCTCCTCCTTTTCTGTCCAGCACATGTAGTGGATGGCAGTTCTTTACCAAGTCAGTACAACTCAGCTTCTGAAGTATGGCATAGTTTTCCACTCAGGTACTCACCTGGGGCTAATTGCTTCTTGCCTAAGGCAAGCGGATGAGTGGCAAGTTACAAGCTGGACATCTTTCAGACCTTGCATGAGTTTTGCTTTTTAGAAGTGTCTAGCTTCTGGGATTATCTGTGCCCGAAATCTTTGAGAACTAGCTTTTTCTAGTCAATCCTCTGTGGCAGTTTTCTTAGGGATATTAATGCAGATTTTTCTTATGGAAAAATGTGTCCAAAATAGGAGATTTCTGCAAGTTGACAGTGTTTTCTGCTAGAGGCAATGGAGAACATGAAGTATATGTATATACACATATGTGTATGCATACCAGGGTAAATTGTACACATGTATTCTTTTCTAGTCCTTCCTCCAAAATATTTTCATAAAGTGCAAGCTACACATTTGACTGAGTTTTGAGTACTGATTTAATGTAGAAGAGTGCCTGCCTTTTTCATGGTCTTGTACATTCAGTCATCAGAGGTTTGTCACCAATGGAACATACAGAAAGGTGTGCTTTCATCTCCTGAGTGTACACTAACACTATGAAATACAGATATTTCATATGTTGTGTGTGTCTGTTAGCAAAACAGATGTCTTCCTTGGCATTACTTCTAATTCTGATACCAAAGTTTCTCTTATAAAATCATAGAATTCTATGATTCTTTGATTCTATAAGAGAAAATTTGGTACTAGAATTAGAAATAACTTGGAAGGAATAGGGATAGGTTCCTTTCAGAAGAAAAAGAAGGGCAATTTAGCATGTATCCGCAATTTTTTTATTCAAAACTAACAATGTATACATCTGCTAGAAACAAAAGTCAGATAAATCTTAATATTTTTTTTAAAAAATGAATATTTTAAAGACCATTTAATGCCTTCTTCTAAAATGCATCCAGAGATGACATTTTTTTTCCAGTGCCTTGAGTCCTTGAGTATAGTGGGAGAAAGGTAGAATATAAGTGAATAAAAGAGAAAGAGGAGGAGGAAGTTTTCTTATGTTTTCTATTTTGGTGACCAGATATATAGATCTATGGTTTTTTTTTTTTTTTTTTTAGCATGCTAGTGATAGCTGGTGAGGCAGGCTCATCTGTTGACCCCATTTTCTGTCTGTTTTTCTTATCAGCCATGTCAGTATGGAATTCAGGAGGCTGTTTACCTTGACTGTTGTAGGCAGGCACACATAGGTACAGTAGGATCAACTACGTCTGAGTCTATCTACAAGGCTTATCACATTGGTTATTAAATCAGTTTACCTCTATCTGGTTTAAAGCTGGATTTAGATGGCATCCTGATCTTATCAGACTTATTTTTGCTACCAAATCTGCCACCTGAGTACAGCCTGGTTCATCCTCACCTTCCCACCAGGGCCCTCCGTTCTGGTAGTCAAGGCCTGCTGTCACAGCCCAGGATTTCCTCTGCCCCATCTCGGATTTGCCCCTTTTCACTCGCTGCCCCTCACTCCTGGAAACCTCCTTCCCCCGGAAGCAAGAGCCATCACTTCTTTAACCAGCTTCAAAACGGAGCTGAAGACCATCCTGTTCAGAGAAGCGTTCCCAGGCTTTGCATAATTGTCACTTGCTATTTGATTTTCTTTTGTTGTCTGTTTATTGAATCACTTCCTGTATTGCATGATTTTATTGTTTATCCTACTAGAGAGGCCCCCTCCCCACCATCTTTCCCTTCTCCTTTTGTGTCATGTCTTTTTAATTGAAGCCCGAGGGCAGGGAACCGTCCAATTAAAAAGATTGTATGTAGCGCTGTGTAAATTACAGTGCTTTATAAAATAGCTTAATGAATATAATAATAATAATAATAATAATAAATAATCCCTGCTTCCAGAGCCACTCCTGCCATCTCTTTTAGGATGCTGCTGTTTTTTGACTTAAGAAAATGGTCATTGAACCATCAGAAATGGATTTTTATTCCCATGTTAAGGCCAAATCCTATAAGTCCTATTAGGGATCAATTTAATAAGCTCAGAGGGAATCACAACCCTGGAAGCTGAGTTGGTGCCTTGTTTCAACATGTGGGAGAGCCACAGTTATGAAACTGTCCTTATAAGCATCATGATGGAACTTAATAAACTGGGCCAAACAATTCCAAGATTGGCCTGGATGTTCTTAATATATCAGCAGGGAAATCCCCTTCCACATAATCCTCTTGATTATAAAAATGACCTTTTGGTGTTTTATAATTGATATAAATAACATCTTGAAACAGAAGTGTGATATCTGAGTCATTGACCACATGTTTTCCATGCAAAAAGTCCCAGATTCAATCCTTGCAATCTTCAGGTATGACTGGGAAGAATTCCCTACTGAAATTCTGGTGTGACACTTCTACTCATTATACAGTAGACTTAGTTCAAAGGATCAACAACATGACTAGGTAGAAGTTATATTTTAGAGAAGTATTTGTGGCATGTATTAGGTTTTGCTCAAATGCAGAAATATAAAATGAACCCAAATACAGTTACTCAAGACAATACAAAATCACTAAGCTTCATGGGTGACTTGTGTTGCATTCTAAGCTGATGTCTGAACAGAAGGAGGGGTTAAGCAATACATTTTTAAAAGGTTAGGTCTCAGACATGGTATCTTAGACACTTATAATACACATTTATTGTTGTTATTTCCTATCAAGTAGGAGTAATGATTACCCCTATTAATATAAAACCTCTAAGATCCCCAGTCATCAACTGCCCTACTCAGGTCTTACAAACTCAAGGCCATTGTTTCCTTGAGTAAACCCATGCACCTGTAGTGCCGTCTACCTCTTTTCCTACTGCCTCCCACTTTACTAAGCATTATGGTATTTCCCAATGAGTCATATTGTCTCATGATATGTCTTTACTCCAGTGACAGTTCAGGCTTGATTTGCTCTAAGACCAATTCATCTGTTTTGTTAGCAGTCCATGGTATCCACAGAACTCTTCACCAGCACCACATTTCTAATGAGTTGAATTTTTTCCCCTCTCAGCTTTTTTCACTGTTAGCTTTCACAACCATAAATAGGAATCCTGCCCCTTTCATTCTATGTACATAATGTTACTGAACTTGTACTTGAAATTCTAAGAGACGTGGTAAGACAAAACACACCCACCCACCTGAGGGTATCAACCTAACCTTAGGAGACAAAAATGATGAAAGGTCTGGAAACCATGCCCTATGAGGAACGACTTAGGGAACTGGGGATGTTTAGCCTGGAGAAAAGAAGGTTAAGAGGTGACATGATCGCCCTGTTTAAATATTTGAAGGGATGTCATATTGAAGAGGGAGCAAGCTTGTTTTCTGCTGCTCCAGAGAACAGGACCCGGAACAATGGATGCAAGCTGCAGGAAAAGAGATTCCACCTGAACACTAGGAGGAACTTCCTGACAGTTAGGGCTGTTCGACAATGGAATGCACTCCCTCGGAGGGTGATAGAGTCTCCTTCCTTGGAGGTCTTTAAACAGAGGCTGGATGGCCATCTGTCAGGGATGCTTTGATTTGGATTTCCTGCATGGCAGGGGGTTGGACTGGATGGCCCTAGTGGTCTCTTCCAACTCTATGATTCTATGAGACAAGAAATTAAGAAGATGTCATCACGCCCATTCTAATATATCTTGCCTGTGATAGGTGCCATATTGGAAGTAATAATAGTATTATGTCTTGCTATATCAACACAACCAAAAAATTCTAAATGATTCCCTTGCAGAATAATGTAATTCAAATCCAAAAATTCCCTACATATTTATCTGGTTATATGACATTACTCCATTTTCAGGGTCGCTTCAGAAATTTAAAATTGCTTCTAGTCATTGAAGTTGGTGAACTGCCAATATGTGAAATGATACTGGGAGGGGGGGAGGAATACAACATCTCTTACGCTGGTGTTCCATATTACACATGGGCAATGAATTACACTCCTAACAAGAAGATGTGAGGCAGTTAATTTTAGAAACATGATTTTAAACTGATGCCAAATGAAGGTCAGCCACTCAAAATCCTTCTGTGTAACTATTAAAGATATGGAAGCCCTGCACTCATTTACATCTGGCCAGCCTCCTAACCCTGCAGCAGTCTGGAGATCTGTGGAATCCCCTGCTCATGCTAAAGGGCACTTGGCTTATTTCCATTTATTATATGCCCTAAAATAGGTGCAGCAATCAGTATCTTGAAAAGATGGTAGCAGGGGATAGAAGACAGCTCTCATTAGCAAGAGAGAAAACTTTATCCTTAAGCATGAATTTCCCCTTTTTACGTGTTCTGGAACTGAGATCAGATAATAGATATCTCTTCTGTGGCAATGGCCTATAGCAAATTAAACCCAGTTTCCAACCTTTAGTTCTTCTCCCGACATCTTTAATTCAGGATTTTCATTGAGCTCCAAATTCCTCCTTTTATTATTTTTTTTCAGAAGAATTCCAAAGCATTACTTATAAGCAAATGAAATATTCAACTGTACAGTTAGCATAGATAAATTCTGCCCTGAGGAAGGTGAAGAAATTCCATGATAGTTTGATTCCTCAGCTGAGAATCATTTACAAGCAAAAAAGTACTCAGGGTCACAGAGTCCAGCCATCAGCTAGTGTGGACTTCAAAAGAACAGCCTTGCATTCTTGCTGCTTGCTAGAAGATGATTGCTTTAAATTATTCATAACGATATTCAGTACAGAGCAACGTTTTAAGCTCCCATCTTTTCCTCAAGCTGCCATGCCAGGGGGGAAAAAAGCAATCACAAAATAGGCATTAACATGAAAAAAGAAACTGTGTAACACTTGCACAATCCCCTCTCATTATATCATTGTGATCTCCAGGTAAATCATTTCATGTAACTCACCACTTCTAAAGGGATTTGTTCGTTATTGCATCATATCTACTTCTGAGTGGGTTGCAGGTTTTAAAAAAATACCAGCTCATAAAATAAACACTGATGCTTTGGATTTTGCTTCCCTTGATTCAAGAGCTGAAATAGTAAATATAGTAAATATTTAAACAAGGTAACTGTCCCTCTCTGAACTGAGCTTTTTCTTTGCCAGTTATAGGTATAATAAATTTCTAATCACAATCAGCTTTGATGAACCTTGAGTCTGATTCTGTGAACACACAGAGTGCAATCTCTTTTTCCACAGGCAGTTATCTCTACATGTGAAAGAGGTTTCCATAAGGCTCCCTCTCTCACTGTTTTGCCTAGCTCTTCGCGGATTTCCTGATGCAATTTTCACAGCCATTATCTTCCAGGCCCCCAGTGTGTACCTTCCATTTGAAATTCTAGCTATCCAACCCTCTCCAGAGACATGTACAAATGTTTCTACTGCTCCAGAAGTAGACAGTGAGATGTGAGTGCTTGGATGAACCAACCAGAATCAGTGAGCACAATACTGTCAAATGTAATTTGTAGAAAAGTGCCAAGGTACTTGAACACAGTTAACTTCGAAAGAGGACACTTTTCCAAAATGAAAGAATGGGTAAAATGGGAGTGAAAAGAAAAGGTCAAGAGGTTCAAATCTCTCTCACTGTGTTGCCTGGGGGCTACTAAAACTAAATTTACAGAAGCTTAGCTAAAATGCCCAGCATAGTTCAGAAACAGAAATACAAAATCTCAACTGTCACCAGCACGGCTAGCAAGCACCATGAAGGGCAAACATAAAGGAGTACAGACTTGCACAAAAGATATGTAGGCTAACAGAAAGGGAGTTTGAGGAGCATCTTACAAATAGCATCAAGACCAACAATCAAGTATTATTTAAATGCTTCAGGAACATGCCAACAAGGGAGTGAGGTGGACCACTGAATGACATCATATTCAAAGTGTTCTGGAGTAAGACAAAGAGATTACAGAGAAAATGAATGATTTCATCTGTCTGTTGCTAAATGTGTAGGGCAAATAGCCATAACTGAAATTAGGATCATGTTGCTGGGAGCAGAAAATGAGGAGCTAGTGTGACAAGAGAGGAAGTTCTAGGCCATATTGACAAACTATAAATAATCAGTTTCTCAGGTCAGGTAATACCTTCCCAAGCAAGAGTTCTGGAAGAACTTTTTAATGTGAAATTGAGAATCACTATTCATATGTTACATATCCTTAAGATCCTCATCGATACCAGCAGACTGGAGAATAGCCATTTGAAACCAGTTTTTAAAAGTTAGCTGGTGGAAGGTGGAGATACAGAAAATTACATAGTTAACAGTAAACATAATACAGTAATTGTTCCATGTAGATTGGTGGAAATCATTATTAAAGATAAAATTGTCAAGTATATAGGAGGGGAAAGCCTAATGGGGGAAAAATCAACATGTCTTCTGCAGAGATCAGTTCTAACTTTTTAGAATTTTTCTGAATGTTGGTAAACATGACCTGCAGTGATCCAGTAGACAGTGTTGAGCCAAGCTTTCAAATTATTAGCAAAGTCCCTCACCAAAATCAATGAGTAAATGTAACAGTCATGGCATAAGATGGAAAGTCCTCTTATGAACTGGATACTAGTTAAAGTACAGGAAGAAGAGAATACAAATAAATGTTCAGTTCTCACAGTAGATGGATGTGAGCTGTGGTGTCCCTTAGGGCTCTTAACTGAGACTGCTTCATAAATGATCTGCATATGGGGGTGAGTAATGAGGTAACTGAATTTGTTGAAGATATAAAAATATTTAGCACTGTGGTAAAAATGGTTTGTGAAGAACTCAGAAACCATCTCTAAACTGGGAGAATAGACATTAAATTGGCATACACTGTTTTAATATACACTGATTGCATTTGTAAAGGGGAAGGGATAGGGGTAATATTTCAAACACTGGAAAAGATTTGGATTTCTAAGAAAATTTTGAGTGTGATAGAGATGCTGAGGTAGTAGAATTAGAAAGAGAGCTTGTATACAAGGGGTAAAATGGGAGACAAGTAAAGTAAAACACTTCCTGCCATGTTTGGTTGTCAACACATTATAATTACCTAAAAATACATGGAAAATTAACTTTCAGTTTTTGTTTTATATACTGACTGTCATCTTCATTTGGAGAAATAACCAATTTCACAGAGTTGACCCATCATGTATTTGCCCTGCAAGATTTCTGGATAGATACATTTTAGATTTTAATTTATTTCCATACAAGAGATATAGATCATTGCATTATGATCTGAAGGTGCATGTGATTGTGTCTGTGTGTAAGTAAGACCATTAAGATCAGCGTTTAAAATTACCTAACTGTGCTTACTGAGATTTAGATACAGTAGTTGAAAAAGTTTATCTGAATTGTTTTATGCATATTCACATGTTGTTTGGAGACCTTGGAACAGAATCCATTTAAGAGCTTTTCTACCAAGCTATTTTATCCAGTAGTGTGTGAATACTGCATGCAGTGAAATAGACTTATTTGGGTGGTTTAATCAGCACTTTAATTTTATAGCGTCACATGCTACCAACACAACAATGTCAGTGCAATTTAATATGTCTTTTTGTTGATGTGCTCTATATCTCAATAATCTCTCATTCCCTCTGCCCATACCATATGCTGTGTGTCTAGAGAAAGACTCTTAAACGTAATGAAAAAGGTGGAATCAAATTAGAAAGTTAACATCAGTACCTATTCTAGTGAATGTTCAAGGTCTTAACCATCAGCTAACAGCTATCAGAACGTTTGTAAGCCGTTATTGATTCCAGGATTATTGTACAGCAAAACAACTGTGATGAAGCTATCACACATGGAGGCCAACGTAGATACTAACACAAGAGGGACCTATTGCTCAAGCCCTATAATCAAGTAACTGCTTAATGAAGTGTTGAGCAATTGACATAGACTGAAATAAGCTTGTGTCTTATTTTCACACCAAAGCAAAGTACTGATGACTGGTTAAGGGTGGGAGTGATTTTAAAACCATCTGAATAAAGAACGTGTCAGAGTCAAAATGCAAGTGTTTGGAAAAGTTACTTTTTGAACAGCCACAAGAAGAATCCTACTAGAAGACACGAGGACCTGCAGAAAAAGGTGACAAGCTCTGTGATACAAAATGATAATGTCAAAATTGCAGACTATTGTATGCCATCTCTGGAATACCCTTGATTGCTAAGCAAATTATAATAATTTTAATTGTAG
Organism: Sceloporus undulatus; assembly: GCF_019175285.1. Lineage (NCBI taxonomy): Eukaryota > Metazoa > Chordata > Lepidosauria > Squamata > Phrynosomatidae > Sceloporus > Sceloporus undulatus. Next base: position 52,961,679 of record NC_056524.1, on the reverse strand, counting down.
CAACAAATGGAACTTCCCTATATTTCAGGGCAGAGTCACACCATTTGTTTATAGGAATAATTTGTCCTAAAAGCCCTCAAAATCTGACAAAGTAACAGAATAGCAATCAGATTTGGATGGTCATGAGAGACTAGACATTTGTGGTACATGACATGCAATATCTTAATACAATGTTAAAGCAAGTCCTGAAGTGGGAAGATACTGGTGTTCCTAAACAGGTTAATGGGGTTAACACAGGTCTGCACAACATATGGCCCATGAGCCGCAAGTGGTCCATCAAGCCACTTGCAGTGGCACGTGGCCTCAGGCTTGCCCCAGAACCTCTTCTGCCAAACCTCCTCAGCCTCTCTTGAGGAGACGGCTGGGCTCTGGAGGAGGCTTGGGGTGCATGTTCACTCACCCCCATCCTCCACAATCCAACTGTGTCCTTGAGAAAAAGCTGGGCTGTGGAGCAGTGATGTCACAATGATTGATGTAAATTATTGGGGGGGAGCTGCCTTTCCCTCCCCCCTGTCTGGCGAGGCCACCTCCCCACGGCCTCTGAGTCCTGGGGACTTAGAGGGCACCACCTGACACACCCAATGCCCTCCAAGACCAGTACTCAGAGGGCACCACCTCACCCTCCCATGCCTTCTGAGTCCTGTGAGGCAGCTGTAGTGCAGGGTTCCGAGGGCATATTTACCACTCCAACCTATCTGTGCCCTGAAGAAGTCAACCTGTTATAATTTTGGCCCATACCTCCTGCTAAGTTGTGGAGGTCTGAGTTATCCAATCCCTATTTGAAAAGAGGAACCTAAAGGTTCTGTAAGGTGGAAATATGGCATATCTTTTCCTTCACTCCACAAACCTGCAATTTCATCTATTTCAAGGCCCTACCACCATGGCTATTTGCTGGCCAATGGAGAGTGGGAAGGATGTGTTGAGAAGGATCCACCTCTGTTCCTGTACCTGGATGCCAAGCACTGGAGCTGACATTATTGAACATTCAGCTACAGAACAAGATGCTTCTCTGTACCAACACCTTTCATTCTACACTGACTAATAAATAGCTGTGTTTGGCTGCTGCAGCTAAAAGGTGCCTTTTATAATATGAGGAGGACATGTATCACAGTCCTGCATGACAGAATGTCATGGTACCTTTTTCTGATACTGGATATGCTAACAGCGGCCCAATACTGGATATGTTAACAGTGGCACCCCCGTCACGTGCTAGTGGTTGGCCAAGGGCGCACCACCCATACTGGCCTCACCCCTAGCACATGACGGGGGTGTCAAAATGGCGGCGCCCTATACACATGGGCACCGCCATTTTGACGCAACGGACACTTAGTGTCTGCATGTCATGCCCCCATAAGAACGTCATGAGTGCGCCATTGGTGCCCTGCAACATCCTTATGGCGCTGCAGAAAGAACCCACTTTTTGTGGGTTCTTTTTGCTGTGCGAGGGAGCCGCGCGGTTTGTCTGCTGCAGCTCCCTCGCACAGCAAAACAAGGCACCGGCAGACCGCCCTTTTGGGGCGGTCTGTATAGCACTAGTCAAACTACATGTTACCTACTGAAACTATTAAAGTCTTTCCCCATATTCAGTCTGGTAATCCTAATGTGCTACTTTTAACACAAAAAATGTGTTCAGAGTTTGTTCCTGTCCAACCAGATTCAGTTGTGGAACATGAAACTAAATATAAATCACAGTACATTTTATTAATAAGCAAGTTGCTTTAACATGACGACGTAGTAGCAGAAATACATATTGTGGTTCTATTTCATGATCTATAATTAAATCTAAATTCAGTTTCACTAGGCAAAATTACCAATATTCATGCTTAGGTTCTGTGATCAATCCTAAAGTGGATTTACTAGCATACAAAGACAAAAAGTTTGAAGAATAAACTAAGGAGCTTATTGCACTAGACACTATTGCTGCTAAATAGTGCTGCTTCTAAAGGTGCAATGCAACCAGGACTGCTCTCTCTCTCTCCTATCACACCTTCAGAAACTTTCTGACAGTACAGCCTGTGTTCGCACACAAATGTTTACATTTCCAGGGTGTGTGCATGTCTGTCTGTCGGTCTGTTTGTCCCTCCCCTCCCCAGATTGGGATGGATCATAGAATCATAGAGTTGGAAGAGACCACAAGAGCCATCCAGTCCAACCCCCTGCCATGCAGGAACTCAAAGCACCCCTGACAGATGGCTATCCAACCTCTGTTTAAAGACTTCCAAGGAAGGAGACTCCATCACTCTCCAAGGGAATATATTCCACAGTGGAATGGCTCTTACTGTCAGGAAGTTCCTCCTAGTGTTGAGGTGGGATCTCTTTTCCTGTAACTTGCATCCATTGTTCCAGATCCTATTCTCTGGAGCAGCAGAAAACAAGCTTGCTCCCTCCTCAATATGACATCCCTTCAAATATTTAAACAGAGCTATCATATCACCTCTTAACCTTCTCTTCTCCAGGCTAAACATACCCAGGTCCCTAAGTCTCTCCTCATAGGGCAAGGTTCCCATTTTGGTCACCCTCCTCTGCACATGCTTCAGCTTCTCAACATCCTTTCTGAATTGCCCAGAACTGGACACAATATTTTCAGTGAGGCCTGACCAAGACAGAATAGAGTGGCACTATTATTTCCTTTGATCTACTTCTATTGATGCAGCCTAGAATTGCATTGGCCTTTTTGCAAAGTTTTCAGACTTCTGAGCAATGGAGAATCAAAGGGTCTGAAAACCGTGCCAATCAGGAAAGACTCAGGGAGCTGGGGATATTTCGTCTGGAGAAGAGAATGTTAAGAGGTGTTTAAATATTTGAAGGGATGTCATATTGAGGAGGGAGCAAGCTTGTTTTCTGCTGCTCCAGAGACTAGGACCCGGAGCAATGGATGCAAGCTACAGGAAAAGAGATTCCACCTCAACATTAGGAGGAACTTCCTGACAGGCTAATCTAGAAGGGAAAGGAAAGTGGGGAGGTTGACTATGTTCCCCTGTGATGATCCCAGGAGCCAAACAGCCACCCTGTTCTTGGCCTCTAGACCCAGCAGATCCCTTTAATTTCCCCTAGAGTCTCCTGGGTCTCTGTTCTCGCTCCCTGCTGAGCTGAATGAGATCCCTTGAGATCCTCTAGTCAAGCTGCTACCACCCAGTGAATCTACAATGAACTCCCCTTAGCACACACTGGGACTTGCTAAGGACTTAAGTACCCTTCTCTTGCTAACCTAAGCAAGCAACAACCAAGCTAAGGCATGTGTATAGGAGTATAGAGACAGCAGATATTTTTAAAGAAAGGTATTTATTCTAAGTAGACAGAATAGAGCAATTCTGTACCTGCAAGACATAGAGGCCTTGCATGAATAAATAGTTACAAGATGCTCATTTCAGGCAAGCCAAAAGATATAACAAAAACCTAGACACACTAGCTAACACATTTCCTAAGCTCACACAGAGATGGGATCTGCAGTCCTTGATGGGTTTTTGGATTCACGGAGCTGGCCCCCATTGCCTAGCTCAAACTGCATCCCTTAAGCCTACCCTTTTGGCACAGGCCCAACAGCTGGGCTTCCAAAACAAAAGAACCCACAAGGCCACATGGCCTCACAAGGAAAAGACAGACTCAGCTGCATGGGCTCAGAGGCCTTTTAAAGACCTCTGTTGGAAGGTTCTTGAAACTCCTGTTCCTGCTCAACTGATTGGTCAGTTGGGCCTTAGGTCAGCTGTGATGTAAGCTCTCATTACCATGTACCTCCCCCCCATCTTAACCCTTTGTTGTCTGAGAGAAGTCCTCAAATGACTGGTGGCCAGTCATTACACCCCCTCACAACATCACCACCACCCTACTCTTCCCAACACTGCCACTGCTTCCCTCCTTTATACATTTATCCAAAATGTGCTTAGTGCCCACATGTGTGTGCATGTGTGAGAAAGGCTATCCAATTATACAAATATGCTCATGCATGGCAAGAACAAGAATCCTACAGCCAGGCCACATCAATGAACAGTTAATATTATGTATCAAGTAGACACCTTTAGTAAATTAGAAAGGATTGATACAGTCTGAAGATACTATTATCTTGACTGAGATCCACCATTGTCAGACATAACTACAGTGCTGGAGCTGTGTTGTCACAGCTAAATCTGATGATGTCACAACCCTAACCTACCTTTTCAGCTATGCATCTGGCTAAAACAAAAAAGGTTTCCATGGTGATGTAGACTGGCATGTGGAGAAATTAGATTTCATGAAATTAGATCTCCTGGTTACAGGTAACATTGAGAACAGGCAGCTAGAGGTATCCCATGGGGTCCTGCTGCAACTGCCTCTATCAATGTACCCCATAACTGAATGAGTGCTGCAGATGCCATTTCCCAGCATCCCAATCTGCTGTACCTTGGAAACCCTTCAGTTGGGCATTGTCCAAGCAAAAGGTTAGGTTATAGTGGTCATATTAGGCCATTAATGACTGTACATGTGAACCCCTAAAGTTACATGATTTCAAATCTGGATCATAATCTCATAGGCACTGAATAGGCTGCCAGCCCTTGTTTGCAAAGCTTTCTCTCAGAGGTGTTGTACAAATGAGCTAAGTAGCTTCTGATAAGATTCCCATCATGTCTTTCCACTAATAGTAATTAATTTTATACTTCATTCCTAGTCCATTATGCTCAGAGAGCTGAAGGAACCAGCTTAAATTGTGTCCCAGAATTTCTCATCATTATCTATTTCCCATGACCAAGTTAATTCCTCTCCTCTGCAATGGGGCATCATATATGAGAAATAAATTAACTCATGGGCAGCAGAAATAACAAAAAATGACTAATAAAAATGTGTGTGTGTGACCATATATATAGCTCTTATGAATGATGTAAGTTTTTTATGGCTAATATGTAAAATTTAGGGGCTGAATGTACAGATTATCATGTTGTAGTTGCATGCCACTTATTTCATTAAACTGTTGTACTATTCTAGTTCTATTTCAAGAAACTAATATTCAGGCCAGCTAGAAGTAATAAAATAAAAACATATGATTCCAACATAAAAGCAGAATTAAAACACCATTTTAAAAATACCATTAAAAAGAAAGAAAAACACTCAGCTAGACAAAATGCCCTTCAAGAGCCTTTGGAAGCTAGAAGTGTAACCTCATAAAAGTGTTTGCCAGCAGAAAGACAAAAAAGAGGGTTGAGTACAGTCGGCCCTTCTTACATGGATTTTTTATACACGGATTCAAGCATCCACGGTTTGAAAATGTTTTTAAAAAATATAAATTTCAAATATGAAACCTTGATTTTCCATTTTTTTATAAGGGACACCATTTTGCTATGTCATTATATTTAATGGGACTTGAGCATACACGGATTTTGTTATCCACAAGGGATCTTGGAACCAAACCCCAGAGTATAACAAGGGTCCACTGTATCTTAGTACAAGAGCTGAACTTGAAGACTTGAGGTGGAAATCTGCCCTTAAATATGGAGTCATGAGGTGGAGTGGGAGGGCAGGGGCAGAGATCACTGTTGATTTGGTCATCTATGACTTTCGGCTTCTTTTACTCCAATATTGTTATACACTCACAATTTAGAGAATTCTGCTTTATTTTAGAATTTAGGAAGGCTATATTAATTCTTATCCAGGCAAAGCTCAGGCAATGAAGTTGCCTTTAAAAAAGGTTTTTTATACATACATGACACCTTTTTCCCTCCTTGTTCTTTGTCTAGCTGCACTTTTCAAAACAGCATCAGATTTAGAGGATGATTGTGGAAGGCTGGAGAAACAGATTTTCAGTGTCATTTTGCAGCAGTGTTTCTGCGGTAGACAACGCAAAAAAGCTTGAGCTGGGAAAGAATGGTATTGTAGCGTATCTGCTCCTAGTGTAGCCGTTTGTGTGTGTCTCCCCGAATAACACCAAAGGCAAAAAAATGTCTGGAAATGGAAGAGTTTATTCATGATGTTTCCCGAGCATCTATGGCTGGCATCATCGGAGAATGCAAGCATGGAAGTGAGTGGGGTATATATACTGTGTGACCCTTGGTTGAGAGGAAGTGATTTACATCTTTACATGTTAATCTTTAGAGCCCAGTCTAGGTGTTTCAGTTCACAGCACCAAAAAAGACCACAACATGGTTCTGATTTGTGGATGGCACTTTCACCATTTGGAGCCATGGCAAAGAAGATCTGACCATGTTTTTGAACCATCTGAACAACATCCACCCAAACATCCAATGAACAATGGAAAAATAAAAGGAACACTGCCATTCTTGGATGTCCTGGTAATCCCCAGACTGAACCAATGATTGAGCCCCACAGTATACAGAAAACCTACACACACGGACAGATACCTACACAAGAACTCCAACCATCATCATCCAGGACAAAAAAGAAGCACAATAAAAACACTGGGCAAAAAGCATCTGTGAACCCCATTTCCTGGAAAATGAATTGAAGCACCTAGTCCTGGCTCTACAGGCTAATGGTTACTCCAGCTGCCAGACCCAGAAAAACTCAGATGAGTGAAGACAAACAAATACCCAAAGGTAAGGTATTTTTACCATACATCAAAGGAGTCACAGATAGAATAGGGAAACTGGTGAGGAAATACAACTTCCAAATGATCTACAAACCAACCAAGAAAATCCAGCAAATGCTTCACTCAGTGAAGGACAGGAGAGACCATCTCACGGCCACAGGAGTTTACCACATACCATACAGCTGCAGACAAGACAAGTCTACACAGGGACCACCAAATGCAGTGTCCAGATACAAATCATGGAACATGAGAGACACTGCAGACTGGGTCATCCAGAAAAATCAGCAGTAGCAGAACACATTATAAACCATCTGGGGTATAAAATGCTATTTGAAAACACTAAAATTCTGGACCATGCCAACAACTGTCAGGTCAGAATAGAAGCCCTTGAAATCCACAAACACCTAAACAACCTCAACAAGAAAGAAAAAACTCTGAAAGTAATGGTTTTTTTGTTTTGTTTTGTTTTTTGGTGGGTTTTTCGGGCTATGTGGCCATGTTCTAGAAAATTTTCTTCCTGGCATTTTGTCAGCATCTGAGCCTCACACAGTATATATACACCCAACTTTTTCCAGGCAAAGCATTCTCTGAAAATGCCAGCCACAGATGCTAGCGAAACATCAGGAAGAAAATTTTCTAGAACATGGCCACATTGCCCAAAAAACCCACAAAAAACCATGGATGCCGGCCATGAAAGCCTTTGATTTCACATCTGAAAATAAACAAAGGGGCTCTACAGACCACCCCTAAGGTGTGATGGGAGGCTGCCTTTTTCCTCATGCTGCAGCCCCAATCAGGCCTTTGGAGGGCTCAAAAAGCCCCTCAAAAAGTGGCTACTTTTTGCACTCCCCAAAGCGCCAGAGGGACACCATGATGCTGCATGTCATCTGGAGCAGCACATGGCATCATGGCGCCCTGTGGCAGAGTCATGATGTGCATAATCAGCACGCTGCACCCTGACTCTGCCCACGGGCCAGCCTTATGGGCCGGTCTGTATAGCGCCAAAGTTTGGCAGCTAGTCCTGAAAAATGGCAAAATCAAGACCCAGCAAGGGCAAATGAAAACTACCCAGGGTCAGGGGGGTTTCCCAGCAGAGAATGGATCACTAATTGAATGGACACCCTGAAGCCTTGCAGTTCAGCAACAGGACAATATACAGATAAACATGTAAATCACTTTGTCTCAACCAAGGGTCACACATTATATACAACCCACTCACTTCCATGACAACATTCTCTGAAGATGCCAGCCACAGATGCTGGTGAAACACCAGGAATAAACTCTTCCAGAACATGGCCACATAGCCTGAAAAACCCACAAAAAACGTTAGATCGATAAGTTTGGCCACCAAAACAGAAATCATAAGGAAAGTGGAGGCTGGTGAAAGAAAGAAAAAAAATATATTTGCAGGATGCATTTTGGAAGAATCTTCCAAATGGTCTCTAGAAGTTTCAAAATATTTTTGCTCACTTATGCAAGGCATATCTGACCTGATGATTTCATTGCATTGCCTTCATGGACATATTTCATGAGGGCTCTAGAGAGAATCTTCTCAGTGGCTGCTCCGAGAATGTAGCATTCCTTTCTGCAGGAGTCTAGTTGGCCTCTGTTCCTGCTGTCTTTCTGTCAGTACACTAAAATGTTTTTATTCACGGAGACATTTGAATTTTAATTATGGCTTCATAGTGTGTGTGTGTGTGTGTGTGTGTGTGTGTGAAAGAGAGAGAAAGAGAAAGTGTGTGTGTGTGAGAGAGAAAAGGTGGTGTGCTCTATTTTTAATATTTTACTGAAAAGAAGGCTTTAAACATGCTTTAGTGTTATTCCCTTTTAAATTATATTTTTAAACAATATTTTTTTATTTGTAAACGTTAGCTTATTTTTATTTTATTTTATTTTTGTTTATTTTTGTAAGTCCCTTGTACCCCATCTTGGGAGAAAGGTGTGATGGAAAGTCAATAAGTTAAGAAAAAACAAATCACACATTAATATTGTTAGTTTGGAATAAAATGTTTGCTGAAATGTGCTGAACTACGGTTCTTTTTCAGTGTGGGAATTATTCCTGTTCTTCCCATGTTACGTCTGTCTCTGATATCATATTTTCTGTTAAAGAAGTAATTCCCAGGAACATAGCTGTTCCATTCACTGTATGCATTTGGGAATTATACATGAAACATCTCACAGAATCAGATGTCTTTTGTCTCAAATTCTACTTTCATATTTCATTTTGGTGGTATCTTTTTATTCTTCAGTGCTTTCTAGTTTTGAAGTTAGGAGGGATTCTTCAAACTTAATTATTAAAACATCCCACATGCTCCCTTCAGTATTTTGTATGTATTATTTTTTAATTATTTATAATAATATACAGCAATATTCATATATAACATCTCATTATTCCTGTTATATTTTATTTAGTGTGTAATTCATACATTAAGAGCTGTTGAAATTATGGAAAGAATTATGCCCTGTAACTATAAAACTCATATATTTAATTCAGTGTTTGCAAATGGCTGTCATTATTTAGCAGACTGCCAATGGGAAACACTTCACATGCTCAAAAGTGTGTGTGTGTGCATGTGCGTACGTGCACTTGTGCCTTCAAGTTGCCTGCCTCCTTATAATGACCAAATACATTTGAAATGTTTTTTAAAGTCAAATAAAGGTGATTTGGTATTGTTTTCTTCTGAATGTAGCCTACAGCACCTGATTCCTTGATGATCTTCCACCTAAGCATTAACCAGGCCTAACCATGCTTAGCTTCTAAGGACTGATGGGATCTGGTGCCTTTGTATTGTCATCTTATTATTACAACATATGATCTATAGCCAGCTGCTGATACTGAAAGCTAAGAAAGACTTCAACTACAGAATATATAGAAACTAAGAAACATATACATTTTATCACAATAGAATTCATTTTTTTAAAAAAGTGTAGGCCATGGTTCATCACAAAGCTAATCACAAAGCAAAGGTAGAGAGTGGTTCCATTATAACACATAATAAATGACTTGAAGTGAACTATGGAATCACTAATAAATAACTGTATTACTGAACAAAGAAATTGTTAGAAGCGTATTAATCATCTTGAGTATTTTCAGGATGGTATACTTAACAACTTTTAAATTCTAATGATTACCATGGAGGGGTAAATAATTAAATGTTAATTATCACAAGCTACTTATTCAATAGTTTTATAACAGCAGTAAATGGGAAAAAATGAAAAGGTACCACAGCATTTACATGTATTTCAGCCCACAGTAAAGTTGAGGCTATCAAACAGAGGTCCCTGTTAGCTAGGAAGGAGAAACAGTTTGAAACCCCCTTCTGGACACTTAGAAGTTTATCGCATCACAGCCTGTAATGTTCCCATTGAGTTCCGAAACCATTACGAGCAGAAACGGTTTGGGAACAGGAATTATCGCATTGGAGAAGTTATAACAGGATGATAACATTACGAGAATGCATTTTACTGCACAGTACCTTCCTTTTTTCTGAGTACGTTCTCATAATGTTCCACTATTGTACATGCGTATTTAATTTGGAGGGGAGTGATACAGTGATGTCATCACTCTATCGTGTTTTTGACCCGGAAATTCTGTTTTGATAAAACTGTTTCTTACTATAAAATAAAATTTTATATTTCCCTGGTAGTTTTGCCTGTCGCATTTTTTATTTCCATGCACTACATAGTACACACATATGTATAAACATATGTATAAACATGTGTGTGTGTGTCCATAAACAAAAAGATATATGTGTGTATGCGTGTGTGTGAATATATATACATATATATGTATCCATAACTATTACATATATATATATATATATACACACACACACACACACACACATGCACATATATATATATACATTGAGATAGACAGATAAATATACATGCATACGCACAACACACACATAATTAAACACACACACACTCACAGGTATCATATTTTCTGTTAAAGATAATGAAAGTTCTGTAACAGCTGAAATAATTTTGGACTGTGACCCATATTTTGTGGAAGGAGTTTCAATGAAAGCATTTTTTTTCTTTTTGGCATACAAAGGTAAACTCCCTCTCTGTTCCCTACACCACAGATGCAGAACCTGTTCTGCTTCATTTGCTTTGGCCTACCATTCCCATTCAACACACTCAATAAGGCCTACAGTAAGGGATTGTGGAAGTTGTGTGCCAAATCATCTGGAGGGCTACCCCGCACACCTTTTTAATAAACAAAAAAGCATATGCAGGTCATAGAATATAAAAGGCATGATTTCCTTTGTGTAAGTGCAAAGGTCATATCTTTCTTTTACTTTTACTTTTACTTTTTTTTTTTTAACTTCACAGACAGCCCAACTTGTAATTCAGCTAAGCCAGAATTTGGATTTAATGTGAGTCTAGTTCCATTGGCTTCAAGCACTTCAGCTTTAAAAGACTTTGTGGATCAGACTGACAGCCATTTAACGAAGTTCAAAGGGCTTCATATTTAGGTTTCCTGCAAAGCACCAGTGAACTCATAGAGTGACAGATGAATCTGCTGGTCTCCCCCCCCCCCCCCGCATTGTTTTATTTATTACCTGCCACACTCATCATTGGTACCTGATTATATATATATACATATATATACGAGAGAGAGAGAGAGAGAGAGTATACTGTGACTTTTAGTAAAACCATAATTTAATGTCAAGATGTTAACCTTTTTCCTGTATTACTATTTTCTCCTTTTAGTTTTCTCTGTGTAGAGTCCTTTGCCATTACTGCTAAAACCCTTATGTTTTGACTGCAGTTACCCAGAATAAAATTGACATTTCATACAAAGATTACATTCATTTTACCTTTTTTAAAAAAGCTTCTTGAACTTTAGACATGCCCTCAGCTCTTTGCACTAGATGATTGGTTTCGCTGTTTCTACAACTTTCATTTCTGCATTCCAAGGCTACAATTAATTTTTTTTGGGCACTGAGGAACAAATGAGTAATGGATATGTGATGTGGTGCCACTATGCTGTAGGTTCCAATTGTGCAAAAAACTTAGTTATTTAGTGGGTAAAACTGAAAAATGTGATAGCTTTAACTGTACTGATAGAATAGAATGTATTTTCCTTAACACTTGACAGCCCCAACTGAGATGTGTGGAAACTTTACCAAGGCTAACTATAATGTTGCCTCATAAATTGAGAAATTTATGTTTAATTATGTTTTCATTTATTTATTTATTTACATGCTATTTTTTCCTGAATCATATGTCCATGGCCGCTCCACTTTATTTGTTTATTTTTCTTATCCATCAAGCATAGAAATATATGCATTTCCACCCTGGTCCAAGACATTCCTCTGCCTCTCTCTCTCTCTCTTTTTTTTTTTTTTACCATGGAAGGACTGACCTTTGGCCATTGCTAAAGCTAAGCTAAGAAGTTAGTTGTATATGCTCAGATATAGATATAAATATCTACCAAGTAGATATACTCATACTCAGTTATGTGCACAAATGCTGGAACTTTTAAAAGATGGCAAATGCTCAAACTTCCCATCTCTTGAAGATTGTCACTTTCTGGATGGAATGTTCAAGTGACTTCCAAACCTCAACTGTCCCACCTCAACTACTACAAGTCCCTCACTCCGCCACCAATGTGAATCTGCCAATCACACGTCTCATCCAAATTTTCAAGAAAAAACTGAGAAAATCAATATGATTTTTTTCTGCAGATTGAAGCCCTAAAAGCCCTGCACATGCCAGAACATCATGTGTCCAGATTGCTGCCAATTTGAGTGGTGTTTTTTTAAAAATGGTGTAGATAAACTCACTGTGGGAAGTGGGATACTGCTGAGGCAGTTTCTGGATCAGACAATACAATGCTTTGAGTGTGAATTATTATTATTATTATTATTATTATTATTATTATTATTATTATTATTATTAAAAACCCACAAGATGTGAACTGGCTGTAGGGATGGTGGTGGCAACATATCTACTGGAATTCCCTCCTGGAATTATGTATATGGTTCCAGTCTTTGGGAAATTATATAAAGTCTGTTAATATCTGTCTGCTTGCCATTAATTTCTGTGAGAAATTATTACTACTGTTCAGTTTTAAGGTGTGTGATGTAGTTATAATTTAATGATATGTTATTATATTTTATCATTATGTGCTTGTCAAGTTCAGCTCTGGAAAAGCAATTCTGCCCCCAAGAGAGGAAGATCAACAATTTGACATAAATAAATCTGTATATAGTCCAGTGAAACTGGATTAAAAAGAAAGGTTTGCACATGCCTACTATCAGTCAAAGTGGATAAGCAGTATGACTAAAGCTGTACTTTCTATCAGAGAGGCAGAAGCCAACACTGAGATAGTGTTAGTGAATTTGCAGCTGCTTTTTTCCATGCTGGCAGTTGTTTTCACATTTGAGCCATAATGCTTATCGTAGTGCCTCGCACATCAGAGTCTTTGGAAAACTGAGTGTTTACCAGTAAAGGAAGAGGCCTGTTTGAGAAATAAAAGCAGAAAATAGATTTCTCAAAATATCTACATTCTACTTCTGGATATGATTGTGGCCATTAGACCTGATATTTATTGGCCTACAACAAAGATCCACCCCTATACAACCTCCCCACACATATCTGAAAAGTTTATATAATCTGCCCATCTTATTTTATTCAGAAGCTGCATAATTGCTTGTTTCCTCCCATTCTCTCATGTAATTTTTTTTCTTTATGGATTTGATTTGATAGCCTTACAGGAAACTTGGCTTATAGATAGGAACCAGAATGAGTTGGCAGGATATAAAACTTGGAGTGAGTATAAATAATAAATAAATACATTACCACTATCCTCTCCCACCATACACATTGGGTTTGACACCATCCAAGTTGCAGCTTGTTTTAGTTCAGAGCATTAGTTCAAATTTTATTCAGAACCCTTTATCCTCACTTGTATCATTCAAATTTAAATCTATGATGTCTTTAGACAATCTAGTCATTATTTCTCAATTACAGCTAATTTTGAATGGGAAAATCCCAATGATTTTTGTCTGACTGACCTTTAAATACTGAATGATATCCCTAGAACTTCATCTCCTCTTTTTCATTTATATGCTGCCTTTGCACCAGACTTGGTCTGTGAGGGTAAGAAAAGAATCAAAATACCCTAACAATACTGACAGGTACATTCTCCTAATAATTACTCACAGATCAGATGGGATTTGTAGTACTTGATGTTCATGGGACAGCTGGGAGCTGGGACTCTATTATCCAGCTACACTAGCCTCACATATCCAGAGTTCCTAGTCAGAATCCCCTCATGGTCTGGTTAGAGAGAGCCAGAGACAAAGAACCGTGTGATGGTTCAGGTTTTTTAAAACCTTTTTTTAGAAACATCTCAAGGGATTGCACTTCTCCCCAACTGCCTATCTCATTGAACAGTTGCTATCTCATCACCTCTGAGATGCTGCCTAGTTAAAATGCAACAGTATGTCTTCACACATTTTAACTATTTGTTATCTGGGAAAAAGGTGCTAATAAATGGAAGAATTCCCATTTATCACATGGGCCTCAAGGCAGTTTATATAAGATAGTTTTCTATCTTAGAAGTTTCCCTTCAGGTATTTTGGAGAAGGAGTCTTCTGTAGTTGCAAAGTATGGATTTTAAAAGCATGGCCATCAGAAGATCTCTTGAGAGGCTGAAGCCAACATACTTACTACTGTACATTAATTAAGGGCCAACTGTATGCTAGACTTTGCATGTAACCGAAGAGTTGTGATCACTGCTCAGCTTGCTAAAACCTTATTATTACTCTCTGATCTTCTGTCCTGTTGGGTCCCAAGGCAACCACTTGGATTATACTTCTGTAGCAACAGCTCTTACAGAAATATCCAAGTTGCTTAATAAAAAAGCCAGACCTTTAAAAACCATTACATCTGCCACATTAGAAAATAAATTGACCTTAATTATTAGTTATGCAGAACAGCAGTAAATTTATTATGCAGTACTTTAAATATTCTTCCCATACATGTATTTATCTTCATGAATTCTGCCTGGGCATAGAAGTTATTAGAAAATAATAATGCCCTGTAAATAACACAATAATAAAACTGCAAAAATGTGTGAGATGCCATCTTTAAGATTGTTCATCTCCTGAGGCCATGTTAAGAAAAAAGATTAGTGCATGCACTCAGACAAATTGTATTATATCAAACAGGGACTGAGATAATAATAAGTTATAAAATGTACTGCTTGGAAAGTATTAATCCTGATAATTTATATTTAGCACCAAAAACTGCACATGCAGTATAGATGGGCCTGCAGATGAGTTTTTGTTTTTAACCTATACATAAGATATGTGAACAACTGCTTTTATGGCTATAGATTTCCCTCCTGTTAATGGAGAGTAGTTTACATTTGTTAACTTGCTATGACAGTAATGGGAATAATTCATATCAGTCTCAAAGCAAAAAATCAGATAATATGTTGCCTATTTCTGTCAGAAAGGGCCAATTGACATTAAAGAGATGAATGATAGCTGGGAGTATATCAAATACATGGTCATTTGGTAAAGTAGACACCCATCATAAGACAATATGTATCCTTTGATCAGTAAAATATTTCTGTTCTTGGCACTACAGCCACTGATGTGAAGAAAACCCGTCTAGTAGTTCACTCTGTGTGAGTAATGACATATATAAAATGTGAAAATATCACTTTCAGTAAAGGTGATAGAGTTGCTACCTCATATACTTGAGGAATATGGTTTTAGTAAATAACATAGTGAGAAAAACAATTGTCTGCTGTTTCTAAACCAGAAAAGTGTACACTTCTCCCTATGAGACATTTCTGGAAGTGGCTGTACAGATTGGTTTGCTCCATGACATGCCAGAATAGGAATAGTTATAATGTTTTTCGTTGGGGGGGTAGTATAGAAAAAAGTTGAATAGATGGGATTGTTAGAGAAATATAAAAATTATGCACGGAGAAGGCAAAATTTTCTCACTCACATTAGAATTTGGGGTTACTTTTGTGATGTTAGAAGAGCAAGAGCTTCTGAACAGGCAAGAGGCTTTATTTCATAAAAGACATTAATTTATACCACCATTAGAAGAGAACAACTGAAGACATGCCCTATTCACTAATCAGGAAAATTCTCAAACTTCCATATGGGCCAATGTGGGGGGCAGGGAGACACACCTGCCTTCAGTTTAAAGGGTCTAGGATTCCAAAGAGGTTACAACTGCCTGAGAATTTTCTGAGGAACAAGCAAATTTACTCCCACCCACAAACACATTCCTTTTCTCAATTCCACCTTGGGGTCTCATTGTTTCCCTTCTTCCATATTCTCTTTTTTTCTATGTATCGTTTTTTTTTTATCAGATCAGCCTTTGAATCAGATCAGCCTCATCCTCCTCTGAAACAAATCCATGAGGCAGCAGTAAAATTAGCTGCACAGTAGAGTAACAAGTCTTTATTTCAGTTAGTCTCAAAGGTGCTACAAGAGCTCTCTATATACTAAGTCTAACCAAGTTAGAGATGACATGGTGAGAGCTCTAACTCAGGAGCCCCCCCGCCCCCGCCCCGAACCTGACCTTAAAACCTTCAGTAGCTCATTGTGACACTTTAATAACCATTTCCAGATAATAGCCAACTTAAATACCATCATTGATGGAAGTAAATGATGAGATGTTCAGTGACTCTGTGAGTGAGATTATTCTGGATCAGTTTCAATTGGTGAGTACTGTTGATGTCGATAAGATGCTGGGGTAAGTAAGGAAGACAACTTGCTTTCTTGATCCCTGTCCCTCTTGGCTGGTTGTCCAGGAAGGAGATGCATTTAGGCTTCAAATACAAAATGTAATCAATGCATCTCTCAGAGAGGAGAATTTTCCATCTTGTTTTAAAAGATGCAGTGGTTAGACTGCTGCTGAAAAAGCCCTCCCTGGATCCTCTGGACCCTAAATATGTCCTTGTAAATTATATGCATGTCCTTTTAAATTGATGTGTATTTTAATCGATGTGTTTTAACTGATGTTTGTCTGCTGATTGTTGTTGTTCCACATCTCAATTAATGGGAAGAGTCAGGTAAGAAAAATACTACTACTACTACTACTACTACTACTTACAGACCAGTATCAAATCTTCCTTTTGGGGGCAAGGTGATTGAGAAGGCAGTTGCCTTGCAATTCCAGGTGATCTTGGATGACACACATTTCCTCAACCCATTTCAAACTGGCTTCAGAGCAGGATACAGAGTTGAAATTGCTATGGTTGCCTTAGTGGGTGATCTTTTTCTGAGCTTTGACAGGGTGAGTGTGACCCTGCTGGTGCTCTTGAACCTCTCAGTAGTGTTTGATGCCATCGACCATGGTATCCTTCTGGAATGCTTGAGGGGGTTGGGAAGTGTTGCAGTAGTTCCAGTCCTATCTCTCTGGAAGGTTCCAGATGGTGGTGCTTCAGGACAGCTCCTCTTCAAAAAGGAGCTGTTATATGATCTACCACAAGGTGCCATTCTATCCCCAGTGCTATTCAACATCTACATGATGGGAGAGATAATCCACAGACACTATTTTGATGACTCCCAAATATACATGATGTCAAAAAAAGCTTCAGCTAAGGATAGTGCAAATCCTCTGAATGGATTCTTGAATGGCCTGGATGAAGAAAAACAAATTGAAACAAATCCAGACAAGACAGAGGTGCTTACTATCAAGGGTTTTAATCTGGGACTGGAGGTGTGTCAACCAGTTCTAGATGGGGTTACACTCCCCCTGAAAGACTATGTTCACAGTTTGGGAGTGCTCCCAAATCCGTCCCTCCAAATGTCAGCTCAGATAGATGTGACAGTCAGGAATGCCTGTTATCAGCTTTGGCTGAAACACCAACGATGCCCCTTCCTAGAATTGGAGGGCATAAACATGATACTGTACATGCTGATAACCTTAAGGCTGGACCTTTACAATGCACTCTACATTGGGCTACCTTTGTACTAAGTGAGGAAACCCCAACTGGTTCAAAATATGGCAGCTAGATTGATTATGGATACATCCAGGAGTGATCACATCACACCAATTTTAATATCACTCCACTGGCTGCCAATTAGTTTCTGGGCAAAGTACAAAGTGTTCGATATTACCATTAAAGCCCTACATGGTTTGGGTCCAGGTTATTTACACAATTACCTTCTCCTGTACAATCCACTCTGTACACTCAGGTCCTCTGGGAAATGTTTGCTCCAACTAGTCAGGACTAGCCCTCCCTTCATCCACCATCTTGAGGGAGAGGAAGGCAAGCCAGCTCCATCAGGCCTGCCTGAAAGAAGAAAAGCCCTCCCCTCATCCACCATCTTGAGGGAGAGGAAGGCAAGCCAGCTCCATCAGGCCTCCAAGGAAGAGAAGATCTGCTGGATTTTCCCCCTTCCCTACTGTCATTCCCTTCTCCTTTTGTGTCTTGTCTATTTTTAGATTGTAAGCCTGAAGGGCAGGGAAATGTCTAATTAACAAATTGTAAGCCACTCTGATAGCCTTGGCTGAAGAGTGGGGTATAAATAATAATAATAATAATAATAATAATAATAATAATAATAATAATAATAATTAGACGGGCAATGGTTTCCCAGAGGACCTTTTCATCTGCTGCCCCAGACTGGTAGAAGAGATTCAACAGCTGAAAATGTTGACAGCATTTAAAACAACATTGAAGACATATCTCATCCGGCAGGCCTACCCAGTCAGTTTTACTGTATCACATGAGTGTATTTTAATTATTTTACTGTATTGTATTTTAACTGTTGGTTTAATGTCTTTTGTTTTTAAATTGGGTTTTGTATTTTAACATGTTGTACCCCACTTCGAGCCTTGAGGAGAGGCAGGAAATTAATAATAATAATGTATTGATTTTATTTTCTGTATTTGTTTATTATTATTTGGGTAAGCTGTAATGAACTCCACTGAAAAAAGTTATTCATGGCTTAATTTGAGTTCTAACTACTTCACCAGTAACCAAGTGCAGCTAACTTTGTCCAGGCCATAATTCCTGCCATTGAATGGTTCACAAGACTTTTTTTTGTGCAGGTGATAGGCAATGTGTATTGTGTAATGTATCTTGCCTGAAAAAACAATATATTGTTGCTGTGGACACATCTAATTGTTTCTTAGCTAGTGCAGGTAATTATGTAATGGTAAATTTTGAATTGTAGGTGTTTATCATGATAGTATCTGTAGCCATGCTCTCCGTAAAATATCCAAGCAGCTATTTTCCATATCTATATGTGTGATTTACATTTATATACCACTTAATACTGAACTCAGCACTCTTTAAGAGGTTTACAATCTGTAAGCCAATTGTCCTTTACAAGCTGGGCACTCATTTTACCGACCTATGAAAAGTTGGAGCCCTCTGGGATCAAACTCACAATGTTGTGGTTGCAGTATTGGCATTTAACGACTGCACCACCAGGTTCTGTGTGTATGAAGATTTTCATACCAGGCTGAATCACTGAAAAAATGTCCCTGAAACATTGTTCTAACATGGAGGAAGTGCCAGTGTATGAATGCCAGGCATGCTTCCTTAATTATCAGTGAAACATTGCTACCTCCTTAGCATCCTTGAATCTTTCCTGGGGAGCAGATTTCCTATGAACGCAAAGGTTACGTGCATAGGAGATCCACTCCCCTGTGATGAATCAGGGACTGTAGAGAGAGTGATGTTTCACTGATGATTAAGGAAGCGAGCCTGGCATTCAGACACTGGCACTTCCTCCACGTTAAAGTGATGTGTGAGCGATGTTTCAGGGACATTTTCCCAGCAATTCAGCCTGGTATGAAAATCTTCTATATCTGTGTTTGTATGTGTCTCTTTCATAGCTTAGAAGGAAGTAGTTGTAGATCATGAATTATCATTCAATTAATTTCTTTTGCTGTGATTATGGTAGAGGTGGGATAGGGAATCTGTGTTTCAGTCCAAACTTTGCTATCCAATGTTCTGACCTAATTTTGGGATATGGATCAGCATCTAACAGACCATATCTCCCAATATGAGTTTTAAGATTTTTAAGGGTCAGCTTTTCTCTGGGTTCCACTACTATCACAAGCTTATCTGGCAAGGACAGAGGAAACAGCCTTCTTGGTGGGTGCTCCAAAACCAAAGAATATTCTTCCACATGAAGCTAGGTTGACCCTCTTTCTGCTCCCTTTCCACTGCCAGGTGAAAACCTTTCTGTTTACCCAGGACGTTTGGGTGTTATCTAACTGTTGCAGAAAGTTCTTTTGTAAAAATAAAATAAAAATAAAAATGGATGTGCTATATTTGTATTTTAGTATTAATATTACATTTAACTGCCTTTTAAAAATGGTTTCAAATTGATATTTTAATATGATTGTCCACTGTTTTAATTTTATTTTGTTTTAATCTAAATTGTGCATTGCATTGGGACCCATATTGGGAGGGAAAGAGGGAGGATACAAAATCAATGAATGAATAAATAAAATCTTGAACATTTCCTTTAAAGTTAGTAAAATCCTGCAGATTCACTGCCCCAATCAAAACAGAGCAACCACTTGCCGCTGTAAACTGGCAAATTGGGCCAACATACAATGAGCTTCCTAACAGTTCCTATTAATTCTTAAAGCCTTCATACCAGTGTATGAAGAAAGAAGAACATTTTACAATAACATGACACAAACTAATCCATGAAATTTAATGAGTTTTATGATACTTAAATAACTCCTTAATGGCAAGAAAACTCTAATTCTAAAACCTATGGCCATTAAGTTATTTATGTTGCAAATATTCTCTGCTCTTTTCAAAACTTTAAATATGTAATATAAGGGTATTTCCTTCCAGAAAATGGGTGAGATGGCTGTTGATAAGGAAATTAAAATGAGATTGGAGAAACCACTATATAGTAGTATTAAATGCAATTCTGTTATTGAAATTGCCTTAGCATTGTAAGCAGTTAAAGAACACTTTTCTGAAATGATCAGCATCTATTACTAGAGCTGCACATTTACAACTTACAAGGGGGAAAAAAATCTTCGAAGAAGCCAGGCAAGCTATTCTATAGTATACATTTTTATCTCTGCAAGTCCTAGCTATGACCTTGATGTTCCTGAGAAAATCATGAAAAAAATTCCTTCAAATATTCAAAATGATATTATTCAGGATATGAGAAAAGATGGGCACATCTCCCTTGAAATGGGAACACTTATAGCCTCAAACACTTAAGAATATATATTTCTGTGTGGTAAAATATGGCAAACAGGAAGGACAAAAATGTGCTATCTTCTGAGCAAACAGAGACAATATAATAGTGTGTGAGAGTGTATGTGTCTACTATGCAGATTTTTTCATAGAGCTTCCTCAATAACTTCAAGAGTGGGAAGAGAGCTGTACACATAGTGGTCTGAATATATAGACCTTTCTTTTCCATATAAAGGGGAAAGCAAAATGAAGGTATTGTCCCAAAATGAAAAATGCCCACCCCACGAAATGTCCCTGCAGTCCCCAAATTTCAAGCATTGCATAGAGTGAAACACTGAAAATCATTTACATCTAAAACCCTTATATTTGCTTTGTTTTCACACACACACACACACACACATGGCAACTTTGGCTGCTTCTTTATTTAGATGCTTAATCAACATTTCTGAGTGCTCAACTGATATTTTAAGTCACTGCAATGCTAGAATTTGGGACTGAAAAAATTTTTCACTGGGGGTGCAGAAGTCTTATTGGGGGAGCAATGCCTTCAATTTGTTCCTCCTGGTCTTTTTTTTTTTTAACTGTTTATGAAGCTACACAGACACATAGCTAACAAATAAACAAAAAAGAAGCTCATAACTATGCAAGCAACCTATCAAATTAGTATCATTTTTAAAGTGCATGTGAGATGACACAATGCACAAAACTGTGTCCCCCTCTCTTTCACA
>NC_056524.1:52921792-52940251 GCF_019175285.1 Sceloporus undulatus | reverse complement strand
CACACACACACACACACACACACACACACACACACACACACACACACACCACCTTGTGAGTAGAAAGTTTTTATGTATTCTTGTTTAATGTGAGAGGATAACACATGTAAGATTTCATAGAAACACACACAGAGATGTGATTCATTTTCTAGGCTGCACAGTACAGGCCTAATCTCCAATGGATGAAATAAGAATTAGAATTGCTCCTGATCCTTACTCTAGTCCCTGCACAGGGAGCAAAAGGAGATCTCTGACTGGGAGGACATCCTTGACTGGGATGTGCCCTGTTTGTTTTCTTGCTGGAGGATGTGACTGGCTACACATGCAGCAAGTGCAAGTTGGTGGCCCTGTTGGAAGACAAGGTCTGGCAGCTGGAAGCCTGTGTTTCTAATCTTCAGATCATTAGGGACCATGAGGTTTTCTTGGATGAGACTGTTAGGACCATCTTGAATACCAAATACATGGAAAACATCACTGAGGAGAAAGTCAGTCTCAAACACAGGAGACAGATACTTGGAGGAATGTTGCACACAGAAGTAGAAGCCCAAGAACCTAAAAGAGAGTTTGGAGCTACAGAATCAATTCCAAGTTCTCTCCCTTATTAATAAGGAAATGGAACAGCTGCAAGAGTAACAGTGTCAGCCTACAGAGAATATCCAAATGACCTAGGAAGAATCTGCACATCAAGTATACCCTGCCAAACCTAAGATGAGATGAGTTGTTGTGGTTGGGGACTCCTTGCTCAAAGGAACAGAAGCAACCATCTGCAAGCCTGACAAGATGAAGCGTGATATGTACTGTGTCCTTGGAGCCAAAATTCATGATGTAACAGAGAGGCTGATAAGACTAGTCAAGCCCACTGACTGTTACCCCTTCCTTTTGATTCACATGGGAACAAACAATACTGCGATGCACAACTTTTAGAATATCACAAAGCTTTATGAGGATATGAGTAGGAAGCTGTAGGGCTTTGGTGCACAAGTTGCAATTTTCTCTCTCCTCCCTGTTGAAAGACATGGCCCAGGAAGGGAGAGAATAGAAGAAGTGAGCAACGGTGCTGCTGAGAACAATTTGGCATCTTGCACCACAGTCTGCTTTTTCACAAAGCGGCAAAACAGACAGCCCTGAAAGTCCAGCCCTACACCAGCTAGGGAATGTGGCATTTAGACGCGCCATGCCTCCAAGCCAGACAGAAGTTGCACTGGCAATTACATGCTGGCCAGTTTCTCTTCAGCTTTGAGGCATGACGTCACTTGTCCCAGAGCTAGTGAAAAGCCAGCTCTAGAGGTGAAGGGGCAGCTTTTTTCCACCCCAAATAGGAGCTGACTTTTTCTGTTCCTTTTTGGGACGGAAGCTGGCTGGATTTGGGCTGCGGCATGAAATTGCCATGGGCCCAATCTGCCTCACTCAGGGGCGGCATCATGCCACCCCTTCAGGGCCATCTGTTTCACCCCAAAGATGGCCTTTTGGCTAGGGATGAGGTGTCCCTTACAGCTGTTGACAGGAATGTTTTTGCTAAGAGGCTCACAAGAAGAGGCTAAAACTGAGTTCTGGTGGGGAGAGTAACAGTGTTTTGGAGGGCAAAAATTAAACAATTGCTGGGGAGAAAAGACCAAGTGTTAGAGAAGAGCAGGGCAAATAGTACTAAAGAAGAATGGGGGTGGGGATACATGGGTTTAAATGGCTCTACACTAATGCACAGAGCATGTGAAATAAGAGGAACTGAAACTCTTAATACAGCATAAAAACAAACAGCTTCATTTATATACCATTTCATACTGAACTAACAGTGTCTAAGCAGTTTACAACTGTAAGTTAATTTGCCCCCCAAAATCTGGGTACTCATTTTAGCGACCTTGGAAGGATGCAAGCCTGAGTCAAGCTTGAGCCCTTTTGCTGGTATTGAACTCGCAACCTTATGTTTTTGAGTGAGTGGTTGCAGTACAGGCATTTAACCACTGCACCACCAGGGTTCCTAATAAATAAATATGTCACTGAAATCTGGTGGGATGAGTCTCATGACTCAAATGTAGTAATTGGGGGGTATAACCTTTTTCAGAGGAATAGACCTAGCAAGAAAGGAGGGGGAGTAGCTTTATATGTTAAGGATACTTTTGAAGAGATCCATAACTTCAATCCAGGAAGCCTAGCAAGAAAGGAGGAGGAGTATCTTTATGTGTTAAGGATACTTGTGAAGAGATCCATGACTTCAATCCAGGAAGCCAGGATGAGAACATCTGAGTAAGAATTAAAGGGGAGAGAAACAAAAGGGATGTCATAGTAGGGGTCTACTGCAAACTCCCAGGCTTTTTACAGATGAGGATATGGGTGATACCTTCCTGGAGAAGATGAACGCACATTCAAAAAGGAAAGAGTTAATAGTAATGGGAGCTTTCAATTATCCTGATATATGTTGGCAATCAACCACTGCCAAGAACATAAGGCCAACAAATTTCTTACCTGTTTTGCAGACAATTTCATTGTCCCGGAGGTGGAAGAAGCAACAAGGGAACCAACTATCTTAGATCCAATCCTAACCAACAGGGATGACCTTGTTCATGGGATGGAAGTGGTGGGATGGTTTGGTGGGAGTGACCATGCTCTTTTGGAGTTTGTCATACAATGGGAAGGGGGAAAACACCAAAGAGGAATTCAAGCATATAGCCAGGATATGTAGAGGGAAGATAAGAAAAGCTAATGCACAGAATAAATGTAGACTTGCCAAACAAATTAACAACAATAAAAAGGTATTTTTTAATTTATATCCACAGTAAAAGAAGATCAAGGAAATGATAGGGTCGCTGAGTGGAGAGGATGACCACATACTAACCGGGGATAAAGAAAAGGCAGAACTCTCAACACCTTCTTTGCCTCAGTTTTCTCTAAAAAAGAAAATAGTGCACACCTGAGGAGTGAGGATCAGGTGGTGTAGTAGAGAAAACAGATCACAGAATATATAGAGTAGTAGTACAGGAATACCTCGCAACTCTAAATGAATTCAAGTCTCCAGAGCCAAATAACCCACATCCAATTATATTAAAAGAACTGGGAGAAGTAATTTCAGAACCACTGACAATAATCTTTGAGAATTTTTGGTGAACAGGAGAAATTCCCACAGATTGGAGGAGGGCCAGCATCATCTCCATCTTCAAAAAGGGGAAAACACAACCCAAATAATTATCACCCAGTCAGCTTGACATCAATACCTAGAAAGGTGCTAGAGCAGATAATTAAACAGACAGTTTGTAATTACTTAGAAAATAATGTTGTCATCACTAAGAGTTAACACAGGTTTCTCAAAAACAAGTCATGCCAGACTAACCTTACCTCACTCTCTTTTTTTATAGAGTTACAGGCTTGATAGATGAAGGGAATGCTGTGGATGTAGCATATCTTGATCTCAGTCAGGCTTTTGACAAAGTTCCCCATTATATTCTTGCAAAGAAGCTAGTAAAACAAGGACTAGACAGTACTATTGTTATGTGGATTTGTAATTGCATGACTGACCAACCCAAAGGGTGTTCAGTAATGGCTTCTGTTCATCCTGTAGAGAGGTGACTAGTAGAGTGCCACAGGGATTTGTGCTGGGCCCTGTGCTATTCGGCATCTTTATCAGTGACTTGGAGGAAGAAATGGAGAGTGTGCTGATAAAATTTGCAGATGATACAAAACTGGGAGGGGTTGTTAATTCCTCAGAGGACATGATTAAAATTCAAAATGACCTTGACAGATTAGAGGGCTGGACTAAAGCTAACAAAATGAACTTCAACAGGAAGAAATGTAAGGTACCACACTTGGGCAGAAAAAATGAAACACAGAGATATAGGATGGGAGACACCTGGCTATACAACAGTTCATATGAAAGAGACCTACGAGTCTTAGGACAATGAACATGAGTCATCAGTGTGATGCAGCAGCCAAGAAAGCCAACATGAGTCTTGGTTGCAACAATAGGGGTATAGTGTCTAGATCAAGGGAAGTGATATTACTAGTGTATTCTGCTTTGGTAAGGCCCCTCCTGGAATACAATGTCCAGTTCTGAGCACCACAATTCAGAAAGGATGTTGACAAGCTGGAATGTATCCAGAGGAGGTGAAAGCTCTGAAAACCATAACCTGTGAGGAGTGGCCTGATGGTCAGAGCTGTTCGACAGTGGAATATGCTCCCAAAGAGTGTGGTAGAGTCTCATCTTTGGAGGTTTTTAAACAGAGGCTGGATGGCCATCTATTCTGGATGCTTTGATTGGTGTTCCTGCTTGGCAGGGGGTTGGATTTGATAGCCCCTGTGGCTTCTTCCAGTTCTATGATTCTAGTCTTGGTTGTGTGTACACATTGTAACAAACAGTGGTTGTATCCCAAAAAAGATACTTCAAAGGGAGCCATCATTTTGATTTTAAGGGGAAACATAGTGGATGTTTGACCTATGGTGACCCACTGTCTGACACAATTAAGCATATTGTTGTTCTTGTCATTATTATTTGCATAGCTATAGTTGTTGTTGTTGATAACCACCCTCGAGTCAATTGCCGCCCATGGTGACCCTGTAGATAAGACATCTCCAAGGCATGCAGATTCTTTGTCTATAATATTGCTAAAATCTGACCATTTCTTTCAGCCTCTACTGTCAAGATTTTGGTCCATGACCTAGTGGCTGGATTTTTGTAACCTCCTTCTGGCAGGGCTTCCTCTTTCTCACCTCTGTCCTTTAATTTCTGTCCAGCATTCAGATGTACACATTATCACATCTGCTCACCGCTTCAATCATATCTCTCCTTTATTGTCATCCCTCCACTGACTCCCCTTTCCATATTCGGTATAAGCTTCTGTTGATGACTTTTAAATCCCTGCATGGGCTGGCCCCTCCTTATTTATCAGAGCTTCTTTCTCCTTACCTTCTCACCCGTGCCTTCCATTCTGGTAGTCAAGGTCTACTGGCCCAGCCAAGGATCTCCACTGCCCCATCCTGGATCCATCCATTCTCATTTGCTGCCCCTCACTCCTGGAACCTCCTTCCCCTACAAGCACGGGTCATCACCTCTTTCACCTGCTTCAAAACTGAGTTGAAGACTACTCTGTTCAGGGAAGCGTTCCCAGGCATTGCATGATTGTTATCTGATGTTATTTTAATTTGTTATCTGCCTTATTTTATTGAATGTTAACATATACTAATATGTATTATATTTGATTATTTTTGTAGAATGTATGCCATAGGCAGGTTCATTTTATCTATTTTAATTGATTGTATGTACAGCGCTGTGTAAATTTACATCTTAATAATAATAATAACCCCTGTAGTCTACAACTCTGCTAAGTTCCTGTAAACTCACACCCATGACGTCCTTAACAGAGTCCATCCATCTAGCATGTGGCCTTTCTCTCTTTCTACTTGTCATCTTGGCTTCCAGGGAGATTTCTGGATTGATCTGCTCTAGGACACATTTCTTTGTCTTTTTGGCTGTCTCTGGAATCCTCAGCACTCTTCTCCAGCACCACTTCTCAAATGAATTGATTTTCTTCCTATCATCTTTCATAATTGTCTAGCTCACATTCAAACATGGTAATAGGGAATACAATGGTTTGTATCATTCTAACTTTTGTGTTCAGTTGTATATCTTTGCATTTTAGAATCTATAGAAGCTATAGCTATAGTAGTAATGGACTAAATAAATGAAATAAATAAATTTACCCAAAGCTAAATAAGTAGTGATACTAAATAAATAAAATGTACAAACCTACCCAAAGTTCATGTTGAACAGCCAATGTACCCTTCAGTACACTTTCAATATCATGTTGGAATTTCTTGAAAACAACAAATGCAACAGACTTCAAGCAGCAACAAGTGATTTGGAATGGCAGGCACAGGGGAGAAGGATTGCAGTTTCTGGGAGGAGAATTGGGAGGATAACTGACATTTTTCAGATGTCCCTAACTCCTGGTTTTCATACAAAACGTTCTTGAAAAAAAGTCACAAAAGGGCTGGAAATTAAAGTTGTCTAGAAAAATGAAACAGAAAGCAGGAGACCAAATGGAAATCTCTGAAAAGTGAATAAAAATACTTCTTATAAAAAAAATGAAGCAAAAGAACTTCAGAAGAAAACTGAAATTGATATTCAAACTGGATTGTGTCCAAAGGAGGGCAACTAAAATGGTGAAGGGCTGGAAACCATGCTCTATGAGGAACGACTTGGGGAGCTGGGCATGTTTAGCCTGAAGAAAAGACAGTTAAGAGGTGATCTGATAGCCTTATTTAAATATTTGAAGGGATGTCATACTGAGGATGGAGCAAGCTTATTTTCTGCTGCTCCCAAGAATAGGACCCAGAACAATGTGATCTGATGCAAGGTACACCTAAACATTAGGAAGAACGTCGTGACAGTAAGAGCCATTAGACAATGGAACACACTCCCCCAGACTGTGGTGGAGTCTTCTTCTTTGGAAGTCTTTAAACAGAGGCTGGACAGCTGTCTGTCAGGGATGCTTTGATTGAGAGCTCTGAAAGGCAGGGGCTTGGCCTGAATGACCCTTGTGGTCTTTTCCAGCTCTATGTTTCTATATATTGGAGCCTATTGCATGGGGCTGCACGAACGCAGCTAGCACAAAATGAAAGGGGGTTTGATGGGAACGGAATGGGGGAAAGGATGCATTTTACTGCACGCCGGAACACCGCCACCACCACCAGAAGTCCCCGTTCCATTGTCCATATGTCCCAGGAACTGTTCTGAACATTTCCTGAAAATTGGCCTCTCTGACATGGATGGGAAATGGATGGGGAACAGAACGCAGCATTCCGGCGGCGTCTGTGGTGTTCTGGCGTGCAGTAAAATGTGTCTTTCTCTGTTCCATTCCCGTCATGCCTCCTTTCATTCTGTGCTAGCTGCGTTCCTGCACCCTGTGCAATAAGCTCCATTGATCTGAAAAGCCATCCAAATCAAGGCTGCAGTCCTCTGTCTAAAAGGCAGGTTTCTATTGTACTTCAAATGACTTGTCCTGCAGATAATATTTTTGCTGCATTGTTCTATCAACTCAAATAAAGTTGGAGACCACAAGTGGTATTTCTTTTGTCGCTGCCACCCTGACTCCATTAAATGCAAAATGAACAATGTGGCAATATATACTGTTTTGTTTTACTTAAAAGCATTCAATAAATTTTCAGTTTAATAAATATTTTCTGTTCGTTGAGAAAGGAAAAGATTAATTTGGTCTCTTTCTGTATTCCAGTGCTTTTTCTTAATGCTACTGTTTCTTAAGATAAACAGAAAGAATGTTGCTTGTAATAACATCTTTCTTTTATTTTCCTTTTATGCAAAATATTTCAAACAAAACCAGACAATATTAAAATAAAACCTTTGTGTCACCTCCTCCCCTTTTACTCACATCTGTTATAGGCAAGAGCATAATTATATAATCAATTATTCTGAGTTAATAATCTCTGCACACATCAAGCGCTGATTTATTTACATGTTTAAAGGGCCAATAAAAAGACTAAATGGACTGAAAGGGAGTCAAAAACTCTTGGCATGATGAGATACTTACAATTCACTTTTTTAATCTCACAAGGGATTACATAAACAATATTGGCATTACTTATGGTGGGTAGATTTCACAGTTTCACAGAGCACCAAATGAATCTTGAATGATCCAAGAAAATCAGAAATAGAGCATCAACAGAAATAAGCCATTTGGCATGTGAAGTACATTGAAAATACCACACTCTTCTTAATACATGCACATATATATATATATTACTATTGCTACCAACAAAAATTTATCAAGTTTCTATTTTTTTTTGGGGGGGGGGGGAGATTTTTTTTTACTGAAGTTCTGTTAACCAAAGGCCATGACAAATGTCATGATAGTTTTGCAGATTTTTTAAAATTCTTGTCCTTTCAGGTTTGTTTGTTTGTTTATTTAATAAAGCAAATGGCTGTTGTTGATGCTATGTACCTTCAAGTCATTTCTGACTTATGGCAACCCTAAGACAAACCTATCATAGGTTTTCTTGACAAGATTTGTTGAGAATCAGACATAACTGCAGTTCTTTATCTTCTTTTTTTTTTAAAGGCCCTTAAGTTAAAATCAGACATTCTGCACAGAGGATATCATCTTAAATTCATAAAACAAGCAATGTATAAAGCTGCTAATACAAATAGAGGTGACCTTTTGAGAAACAAAAATAAGACCGGCATGGGGGATAGAATGATGATTGTATTAACCCATGACAGTCAGATAACTTAAGTCAGGAAGATTATAATGAAATATTGGTTTCTTTAGGAGAATATTCTGAGATGCAGAAAAGCACGCATGATTACCACCAAAATAGTACCAAACTTAAGGGATATGTTGGTACATAACAAGTTAAAACAGCCATTGGGATCAATTAATTCAGTAACAGGTACCAGCAAGCCCATAGGATAATTCCCTTGTGGAAATTGCACTGTGTGCAGTAATTGTTATAAATTGACATCATTTAGCAACCCAATTAATCAAAAAGAGTATCATCTAAAATGTTTTTTACCTGTAATTCAAGTGGGGTCATTTATGTTATACAATGTTATACAATGCCTGTGTAATTTACTATATGTTGGCATGACCACTAGAAAAATCAAAACCAGAATCTGTCAGCATAGAAGCTGTATCAAAAACAAGAGAATGCACATGACATTAAACATTTCTTGGACTTCCAGCATGATATTAAAGATATCAAATTTTGGTGTGTGGAAGAAATTACTGTCCCAAGCACACTAAGGTATAGAACACTGAGTTGGAGGGAAACTTATTGGATACATCATTGGTCAGTTTAACCCTCTCAGGCCTCAATGATGAAATAGATTGGATGAAGGTTATGTAGCATTGTATAGCTAATAACCCCAGAGCTATGGTCTTTAGGAGCATTTTACTATTTGTTGTATTTTGTGTGTTTGCACAGCCCTAAGAAATATTGTAACCAATTTTCTACTCTTATTTGGATTATATGAACTGATTGTTAAAAATCACCTTATTTGTTGCCATTGTTGTGCAATAATTTATTATGGTTTTACATCTGCTTTGTATGAATATTTAAAAAAAGGTTATATTTGTTATGGTTTCTTTTACAAGAATCCATAGATTTATAAGTGGATAAATGACAAGTGGGGTTATTTATGTAATTCTTTCCTAAGAATCCATAGTAGATCCATTTCACATAGGTTTTGTCAGAACCAGGACCTTTCTGCTTGAGCAAATACTTTTTGTAACAGCAGATGTTAAATAGGTCCATTTAAGCCCTTTTACTCATAAGGCAAGTATCAGATTGTGAAATACAAGAGAGAAGTTAGTGATTTCCTTGTACTCAGATTATTCCACGTATTGTTAGAGGTATTAGTGGTAAGCCATATATTGCATGTACTATCATATTCTTAATTTTCAATGCTTATTGCTATAATTAATAGAACATGTTTGTTTGTTATTTGCTTCTATTTTTTTGTGGATAAGATATGCATACAGAAACTGCAGCCACTGAGAAATACCACTGGTCAAAATGCGTCTGGCTGAAAACTATATTGGAGTATAACCACAGAACATTCAAGTCTCTCAACAAAGGGTTTGTTCTTCAAGGATATACTGATTATTATTTCCTAGAGAACACAGAACCTTAGCCCTCATTTTATGTATTTAATGTTTTTTTATGGATGCTACAATTTTTATGCTAATTGGTTTGTTTTGTGAATTTTAAATAGCAGATAAATATTTTGGATAATATCCACACAGATTGTGCCACTTTTCAGAATACCTAACTCCTTTTTTTTTCTTTTTTCTTTTTTCTTTTTTGTGTCACGTTAGGTATATATCCCTTTCTTGTTGTTCTTTATCTAAAGATCAACTTCCATTGTTGACTTCAGAACTTGAGTGGGTTGGTACAGAAATGACCATTCCACTGGTATCATTTTGAACTCTGCTCAGATGCAGGGTATTCAGAGTAGTGGCCTATGCTAGTGAAATCCTCTTCCATCAGAACTTCCACATGCACCAACTATCCTTCGTTTCTGGTTCATGTTATAAACATATTTATTCAAGCAATTTAGTCCAACCCAGCATCTATTTCTTTCACTTGAAAAATAATTTGTTTTTTTGTATATTTTGGATTATTTTTATGTACACCTCTGTGAACTTTTGTACAGTAAGCATCATGTAGATATTTGCTAGTAAAACTAACTCAGCACCCATTGACAAATCTAGATCTTTGAACTCCTACAGATTGTAAGCTTGCATATTTAGGAAAAATGTCTCCTTGCAAGAACAGTCCAAGAATTATCTCTGTGAACAGACACAGCGACTGTCTGCACAACCTCCACCTTCTTAGGACTGAGTTTCATACAGACTATTACTTATTCCAGGTATTTCTACTACCACACTTCACGAGAAAGAGAAATAAAGTTGTGTCTTATCACATCAATGCCAGTTTACCCTAAGATTGTCAATGCCCTGTCCCAGTGGTTTCATGTAGCTGTTACATATGGGCATTGATACACATGTGTCACTTTATGGTGACTATCTCATGTGAATTATGAAAGGAAGGGAAGGGTGAGGGTTGATCTAGCATTTGACTTGTGCATAAAACCAACTACAACAGTGGTTTTGCACCTAATAAAATTATTATTGGGATTTTTAAAAACAAAACCTTACATATAATAATTTATATTAGCCTTGCAATTTCACTTCAAGTTTATATAGAATTTTAATAGGTATTAATTAACATATAACCTTGATGACAAGGCATAAAGGGGAATTGCAGAGTGCAGACGCCTTAGGCAACCTTCTCTGCCTCGTCAACAGATAATACAAGATTTTCAGGACTATTTACCTGTTAATCAATAAAATATAAGGCATTACCATAGCAACTGCCATAATGCCTCAGCAGCACTTATGTAACCTTTGGGACATACACAGTTTTTCAGAGTAGCAATTATGGTATCTTAAGTGGCTACAAACGGTCTTTTACACTTCAGCCTGAAACTCAAAAGGCATTAGTATAAAAAATGCAAGCTATATTTGGTAAGATGCTGTGCATTCCTGTAAAGGAAGGAATGACCTTCTTTCTCTGACCTCCATTCATTTCTGAAGTCTACAGATTTCCTTGGTTCTTTAAAAAGTAAAATAAAAAAGACTGCCCCCTGCACAGCATTCTAGAGATTTTCTGATCATGGAATCTTCCAATTTGCACAAACTTTTATGCCTTATGATATATGGCAGTAAGTTGTGAAAAGTATATTTCAGACATAGAACCACTGCTTTTGTATCAGACAAAATGCTGCTGCAGGGCCCTGTTTACCCCACTGTTTATACCAGAGCTAGTCCTACTGTTGGGCACTGTGAGGTGTCCACCTCAGACCAATGAAGATGGGAGTTCCCATCAGTCTTTGACTTCCCTTGGTAGTAACGGTTTATGGAAGTTATAATCCCAAAATATCTGCATATGTTGCCCATCCTGCTTTACCATCCCATTATCCCCCCCCCCCCCGCCAAAAAAATTGGGTGCTCATTCTACAGAATACAACATTTGCTTGAGAAAATGCCAACTCCACTTTCCTATTATGTAGATTAAGATGTGATTCAGTGGGTGCAAGTCCACTGAAACTATGGCCCTGTACAGACTGGCACTTTGTGCCAGGCTGTGGGTGGGGTTAGGGTGCAGTGTCCACATGCTGCATGCCATAACCCCACCCCAGGGCATCATGATGGCATGTGTCTTTCCAGATGGCATACACCATCATGACACCCCTCCGGTGCTGCATTCACATGATGCAGCACCAAAGGGGTGTCACAAAACTGTGCCGCTGTGGCTATGGCACCTTTAGAGGGCAAAAAAGGAGCTGCTTTTGCTGCTCCTTTTTGTGCTCTCCAGAGGCTGGATCGAGGCAGCGGCATGCAGTTGCTGCAGCCACATTCTGGCCAGTAAAGGGGCAGCTGCATGCCGCCCATCTGTACAGCCCCTATGTCTCTTCATTGGTGTCTCCTGTATAATGGAATCCCTACCCCATTTATCAAAATACAGTGGACCCTTGTCTTACATGGGGGATCCATTCCGCCCCCCCCCACGTAAGGTGAATTCCGCCTATGCTCGAGCCCCATTAATTTGTATGGGGCTTGTGCGTGCGGCGGTGTGATGGTGTGGTGGCGCACGCGCCATGGGCGTGCACCCCATTAATCTGAATGGGACGTGCCGCCCCTTGTGCCCCGAGCGCTCCCCACTGCTTGAGCACGTGTATATTGAAACAAGATTATGGACAGAGAAGTGAATTAGATGCCATGTCCTTGGTTTTGGAATACTAGAATTAAAGTTTATTCCCAGATCTGTGGCATGGCGTTAAATAGATTTAATAAGAGGCAGTGTTTTTATGCATTTAAAAATGTCACCTTTTTCATTTTTTTTCTAGAATGGCAGACAATTCAGGTTTTGAACCCAAAGGGTGACTCTGAATACTTATGGTTAAGTTAATTTCTGTTTATGGGACAATGCTTGGAAAAGTCACTTTTGGATTACAGCTCCCTGCTGCATTGGGTATTCTGAGAAATGCTTTAAAAAGCAGTAATTTTTCCCAATACTGTTATGGGGGTGGGGTATGATGGGGGTAGCGGGGAATGCCTGTTCTATATAATTGCAAATAATTAGTATTATAATTGAGTGCAGATGTTTCTAGTGTTACATTTCAAACTAGCCACATTCAAAAGATTTTTTTTTAAAAAATGTTGGCGATAAAAAGGCATTCTTGGCATCACTTGTAAAAACACTACCGTGAACACTACTGTTTGAAGACAGGCTTCTTTATATGCCTTGAAAGTATAACAGGGCACCTCTTCTTCTCTGTTGGTTTTTACAAAGGCAGCTTGGGAAATGTGGCTGACAATTAACCAACTGGTGGTACATGTTGTCCTGAATCAGGCTGAGTGGAATCAGACTGTGACTGCAGTGGAACAAATACTAGAAAATGTGATCCAATAACTAATGACTACTTCCTCCTTCCAAGCTTGACAGCCCCATCTGTTATCATCAAAGTCTGCAATGCCAGCATAGTAGGCCAAGTGGAAATTAGTCTGTGTGCATTGGAGGTTATCACACATATAATCTAAGCCTATCCATGTTACTCGAAAACAAGTCCCATGGAGTTCAGTGGGACCTGTTTCCAGGTCGTATCATGGTGAATTGCAACTCCTTTTTCTTATAATATGGTTTTGGGATACTCCATCCCAGCTTTTGTGGATGGGCTACAAGAGATAATCCCATAGAGAAATTATCATATGTTTCAAACCACATTAGTGGTATTCCTTTTCTGTTACCAGCATTTATCAGTGTGATAAGGTAGAGAAATGAATAACCCTGAACAAAGAGTATTTGTAACACAGAATTTGAAGTCTCATTGAAGTTTGCAGCCCAACTGAGACCCATGAATCACTTTTGTATCTAAATGTCTGTTAACTGAAGGGTTTAATCAAAGTACAAGTTTAAATTGGTCTTTAAATTATCGATGTAAATAGTTTTACAGAACTAAATTAAAAGGTCTCAAAAGCCAAAAATATTAATAAAAAAGAATATTATCTGAGATTTGTTCACACTACACAATTATAGCACTATATTCCATTCCACTTTAATTGTGAAATCATGGGATATAAGTTCAGTGACACACTTGAGCTGTCTAGCTGAGAATTCTAAATGCCCATTCCTAAATCAAAATCCCAAGTGGACTATAGCACTATAACATTGTATAGTGTGAAAGGGTTCTTGAAAATGTCATCACTCAGGCACTAGGCGAGTCTTTCTTTCTTTTTTGTTATTTCCAAATTTATTTATATGTTAGCGTATATAAATGTTAGTCTTTTTTCAATAAAATATACAATATGTATTTAAGAGATACAGTCAAAAAAGTACATTCAGGAAATGAAAAGAAAGAAATATAAACAAGAGAAAAAAGAAGAAAAAGATTAAAAAGGAAAAGAACACTAGATCTCTGACTCTCTAATCTTAACTATAATTAAATTTTAAAAATAAACAAATAAGAGTATATTATTCAACCATTACAGATCCAACTGATTAACCATTACAGATCCAAATGATTAATCCTACAAAATTACAAACAACCATATCCCGAAATATATGCTAGGTTTCCCATTACTGTAATGGCACAGTGGTTAAATGCTGGTACTGCAGCCACTTATTCACGTCCAATTCCAACCAGGGGCTCCAGGGTCAACTCAGCCTGGCATCTTTTTGAGGTCGCTAAAATGAGTATCTAGCTTATTGGGGGCAATTAGCTTACATGTTGTAAACCGCTTAGTTCAGTATGAAGTGATATAGAAATATAGCTCAAAACATCCATAAAGTTTCCAATCTTTTGGAACTTCAGTTGGCCTATCCTTTAAAATCCATGTTAATTTCACAATTTGTGCTAATGCATCAACCCTAACAGTCCATTCTTCCATTGTCAGTGATTCAATCTATTTCTATGTTTCAATGAACAGTCCCCTTAGCTATTTCATATATTCCATCCCCTTCCCTTCCTAAGTTCTTTCCCAGTCTTTTCCACTCAGCGTTTTTGTTTCCCTGGCCCTGGAACCAACTGAGCCACATCATTAGCATACTGTCACACCAGCTCTCACCCTGAAGGTGCCACTCTCAAGCCAGGCTTCTCTTTCAGCCTCTACAGCTTCACTAGCCCAATTTCCCACTTGGTCCTCCCAGGCTACCTTGTGCCATACCCTAGGGATGCACTCTCAACCTGCGTCTTCCTTGTTCTCTGATGCATTCCTTTCTTTCTCACTTTCCACAACATCTGTGGCACAAACTATCAGCCCCCTCCCTCACCTTTGGGCATTTTTGTGGCATTCCTGCTCTCCTCCTGCCTTGTCCTGACCATGGCTGCCTCAGCCTGTACTCCACAACCCTGCTCCCACATGCTTCTCTCATTGTCTGCCTCTCCCTGCTCTTTGTCCAGCCCTCCATGCTTATGTCCTGCTCTTCTGTTGCCCTACATTCCAGCTGTGTCTTCTCTGCATCTCAGCTCTGTCTTTTAAATTTCATGCTGGCTACCCTGGCAAGGCCTCCCCCTCTTCACTCACTGCCAACCGCTCTTTGGCTATATTGTGGGCCTGGTAGGGCTCAAGTGTGTGGGGAGGTGACAGTGGGAAGGGCACCCTGACAGATCCCTTGCTTCATCACATTCAAACTGGAAAAGATTGAAAGCATAGGTTTAGCAGCAAAACTGCACCATTTCTCAAAGTCCTGAACAACTTTTCATATTCCAAAACAGTTTTCAAAAACTGTGTCATTTATATTGTGTTGGGGGGAAATTCCAGAAAGTTGCCATTTTTCTTCTCATACAAGTTTCTTGAAGAGATGGGAACTTGAAATTTAAACACAGTTGAGAAATGGATGTATTCCCATTCCATCCCTAATCCAGAAAATATTATCTAGGCTTTAATACAACCAGTCATGACAGGGATTTTTTTCAATAGTCCATTGTTTTCTGTTTTATAATGTTTTTCTTTTTAAGTTCATCTGCATTTGCCCCTAGTAAATAGCTGAAGAAATGAATATACCAGACAGCCTGAGAAATAATGACCAGCAGATATTACTAAAAGATCAGTTTTATTCTCTTATGGTATACCGCTGCTCCTGTCCCTCAGTGCTGAAAACATGATTGGTTCATGTTATGTTTTTAGCATTCTGCAGTGGTATAAATATAAAATTTACAGTAGTAATAATGGAATTATCTGGTATAACAAACTGTGCATTTTGAACAGCAAGGAGAATAACATATTTTTCATTATTTCACTCTCAGAACTAAATCAACTGTACTTGTATCAAATCAAGTTCAGGGGATTTTAGTGTATCTGTTTTATAACAGCTGATTGGCATTCTCTGGAGATACTCAGGCACATAGTGAGGAAAAAAAGGGATAAAAATGTAGCATTTATTTCTACAGAAGATTTAAAATTTATGTCCAAATTCCTCAGAGGTCATTACAAAGTTACTAGTATGCATACATGCATGCATGTATAGATCCATATATTTAATTTATATCCTGACTTTCTCCCAGCACAAGCCAAAGACAGAAGTAGTAAAATAATGAAAGTGAGTTTGTTTCACGATAGCCTGTCATAAAAGGCCTTCTACGTGTTAAGGATTCCCTTATCTATCACTCATTTCACTTCCTTGATTGGAACATCAGCAAGAAGGGTTTAATATAGTTGCAACATTTGGCCTTGTGTTTGGTCATGAAAATTGCCAAGACCATGAATGGAAGAATCCAGAACAGCAGGGAACTTTTACAAAATGTTCCATGTTTACCTGTGCTCTCCGTACCTTCCATATATGTTGGATAACAGGGCATACTGTCCGAGAGCTTGGACTGACCTATAAAACAATCACACACTGCCAGCTGTTCCTTTCCTGACACATTACTCCCCACCTTTTTGTCTCCCTCTACATATTTCACAGTGTTCCAATTCTGAAAGCAGTCCTGGTTTTCATTTCCATTCTGTATCCCACTGAAAGGCTGGGATCAGGAAAGCACTGATTTAAATTAACATGGCTCATTTTAAAGTCATATCTAAATAATGTCATCAATATACTAACCAAAAATTCAAGTGCTTATAAATACTGTATGACCAAAGCAAGGTTACAAGAAAACAAGGAGACATCTCAAGGTTTTGAGAGGTAGAAAAAGCAAGTGGCAAAAGTCCAATGAGATCTGAGCATGACCAGGGGCCAAACTGGAAAACTGAAGGATAATAGAATGGTGGAATGGTGTATTCTGGAAAAAGGTGTGTCTGTCTGGAATACTAAACACATTTTATTTGAGGTCCTGCTTATGATAGTAATTGGGTATACAAAAAAGCCACTCTTTTACATGGCACTAGGGAAGTCAAACTGCCAATATTATGAGAAGATAATATATTTTTCCTTTAGCTCATACAAAAACTGCACTTGGATTCATTCATTCCCAAGTGTCTGCCTTATGCTATTCACAAAAGATTTAAAATTATGAATAACCACTAAATCATTGTAATCCCTATCATATTAGAGAATATAACAGCTTCCCAGGAGGACTGCAATCTGCCATGTCAACAGTCCTTAGATTAGGGGTGTTAATCTGATTAAGAATAGACGAAGACTGCAATGACATGATAGAATTCCAGTCTATCCTATTAATTAGCCTTGGATTAGAGGATCTTTTCTCTCATACTGTTGAAATTGGAAGTGAAAATGACAAAGAACAATGTCTTACAGTTCATTGTTACACACCACACACTCTCTGTGAATGCCCCCTATAATGTTACATCCTAATTTATAGTTTTAAATCATTCTAACACAACCAGACAGACAATATCAGGCAATATTAATTGTGACTTTTTAAATGTTTCAGAGAATAGCAGAGACAGAGAAATGAAGAAGCACCCAACCCCATTGTTCACATGACAGAGAAAACAAGGATAGAAAATTGCACCAAAGACCGAACCCAGACCCTCCTGAGATGTTAAGTATTTATTTCCTCAATAACTAGAAAAAACTGAAAACCTTTTTTAAAAAAAGCCTTCTAAAACCTGTGATTTTAGAAGGGTTTCACTGTCAGACAGAATACCCATCTCATGACAGAAACTAC
Source organism: Sceloporus undulatus (assembly GCF_019175285.1). Taxonomy (NCBI): domain Eukaryota; kingdom Metazoa; phylum Chordata; class Lepidosauria; order Squamata; family Phrynosomatidae; genus Sceloporus; species Sceloporus undulatus. The sequence continues at coordinate 52,922,616 of NC_056524.1, read as the reverse complement.
ATGCATTGAATTTATTCAGACATCCCCTTCTGGATCATCCTATATTACTCAGAAGTGATGTTGCATTCTAAATATAGATATCTGACTTCCCACACCTCAAAATGTTTTTAACTTTTTTCTCCCTCTCTCTAAAAAAATTGCATCATTTTTAGTCCTCCTGTCAACATCTCTCCTCTGTATCCACAGGCAAACAAGTGAAGAACTAAAATGAAAAAAGGGGATTCCAGTTTGCCAATATTATTTATATCCGGATTTGTTCAGTATGTTTCTGAGACTTTAGTCCATCTCATAGCAAACTTTGATTTTATTTGATTTTATTTTGGTGTTTTCAGGGTTGGTAGTCAAACTTTGGCCCATAGAGATTGGCACTTTGGGCCAGCATGGGGGAAGAATTGGGGTGTAGCATCCTCATGACACACGTCCCGACTCCTCCCCTAGGGTGCTGTGATGCCGCATGCTGCTCCACATTGCAGCATCACAGTGTTCTTCCGGCGCTATGTCCATAAGATGCAGCACCTAAGGGGTGCTGCATAGCCACATATTTGTGGCTATTGCACCCTTTCCAGGGTGCCAAAAGGAGCCACTTTTTGCAGCTCCTTTTTGCACCCTGGAAAGGCCAGATTGGGTCCATGGCATGAGGTTGCCACAGCCCCAATCCAACTAGGAAAGGGGCAGCTGGAGGCTGCCCCTTCGGGGCTGTATGTACAGCCCTTTTGTTCACTTTAAGGGTTTCATCTTTCCTGTTGAAGTTGTCTAGGTATATATGGATTTCAATGGCTTCCTTGTGCATTCTGACCTGATAGTTGTTGGCATGATCCAGAATT
>NC_056524.1:52834983-52921782 GCF_019175285.1 Sceloporus undulatus | reverse complement strand
TCAGTGTTTTCAAACAGCATTTTATGACCAAGATGGTTTATAACGTGTTGTGCTACTGCTAATTTTTCTGGCTGACTCAGTCTGTAGGGTCTGTCATGTTCCTTGATTTGTGTTTGAACACTGCATTTGATGGTCACTATGTAGACTTGTCTGCAGCTGCATGGTATGTGGTAAACTGCGACTGTGAAAGAGTTTCTCCTGTCCTTCACTGAGAGAAGCATTTGCTGGATTTTCTTGGTCAGTGTTTTCAAACAGCATTTTATGACCAAGATGGTTTATAACGTGTTGTGCTACTGCTAATTTTTCTGGCTGACTCAGTCTGTAGGGTCTGTCATGTTCCTTGATTTGTGTTTGAACACTGCATTTGATGGTCACTATGTAGACTTGTCTGCAGCTGCATGGTATGTGGTAAACTGCGACTGTGAAAGAGTTTCTCCTGTCCTTCACTGAGAGAAGCATTTGCTGGATTTTCTTGGTTGGTTTGTAAACCATTTGGAGGCTGGCAGATTTGTTGAAGTAGGTTTTGCTGATATTGTTTATCATTTGTGTAAAACATGCCCCTGGGAATCACAGAAATAACAAGAATGGCATAGAATTGGTTGGTTTGTGCATTTCTGTTCCTTAACTGAGGATGAGAAAAGTATTTGTTATTATTCTTTCTTAGGTTAAATAAAAAGTTTCCCCACAGCTGTTTTCTGTAAAGAATGTGGGTTTACTGAAGGTAAAACAGTTTTATAAAACTGTACAAAAAATAGCTTTTGTTTTTTTGGGGGGTATTTTTTGTGGAAAAATCCTACATGTTTTTCTTCAGAGAATAATTCTTCTGCAATATTTCAGAGTGTTCAGATACAGGAAAAATACTGCAGAGGAATATCCATTTTGTCTCACATTGGAGAGAAAACTACCAGAATTATCTCACACATGTGAGGATGAAATATCAAGGATTTACATCCTTACCACGCACATAAATGGAGACCATCAAACAATGGCTTTTTATTCATGATGATTGTTCACTTACATCTTGTACTTTTCTTGTGTATAAAAACATGGCAAATCAGTGTCTGTTTTTAAAACTCTCATAAGAGAATTGTTATGCTGTCTCTGGAATAATAAAGTCCTCTCTGATTGCAAGTGACCTAATTAAATGCTTAAGTAAAACCAGTAACATGTATATCATGTGAAAGAGGATATCATAATCCATTTGTTGCTTCATTGTATGTGATAGGCAGTGTAACAGTTGTTAACTGGCCATTTGAAATGGCTGCTGTTAAAAAGTGAACATTGATGAATCATTCCTGAATTGGGTGCCATTTGCTGGAATGAATCTGACATATTGGTATTTCTTGCTTCAGTAAACCCAATTCTGAAAACAAGGAAGATGCCATTGAAACAATACCGGTCTCTAGGATTCCCGATAACTCAAAAGCAGTGAATAACTTTTTAAGGAATGACATGGGTTGCCAATATTATTTAATGTTCTTTTTAAAAATAAGGAAAATATAACAAAATAAAGAGAAGGCAGGATGGAAAAAATATGAATTTTTTTCTCATAAAATGTCAACATAATTGTTGAATAATAGATGTAGGAGAAAAAGCAATTAATTAGCAATGCTTCTGCAGAAAATTTACCAGCTGTTTCACAAGAGGCTTCCCAAACTGGCAATTCAGGATGAAGGACCATTTGCACATTCACAGAAATAAACTTGTGATGGTGATGACCTATAAAGTCCTATGTGACTTGGGCCCAGGCTATTTGAAGGACTGTATATACTGTATATAAATCCATTAGAGCTCTACAATCTTCCAAGAAGGCCCTTTCCTCTGTACCACTACTTTCCAATATTCATTTGGTAGAAGCACCTTTCTTAGTGGCTGCTCCTAGACTTGGGGGCTCTCCTTCTGCCAGTAAGTAAACATTTTCTTATTCCATCAACTTTATGAAACTGATTGGGATAGGCCTTATAGTGTAGTGTGCTGTTTCCTTGGATTGTATGTAGTCTTCTAGTGGTTTTAATGTTTTTAACTTTATAAATTGTTTGATTGTTTTGTAAATAACATTTATATTTATACTTGCATTGGTGTTTCTGTATAGTTTTTAACTTGTATTGGTTGTAATAAACTATAGGCTGCCTTGAATCCCATTATTGGGAAAAGATAGGATTTAAGGGTGGGGGACCCCAAACCTTCAATTTAGTGCTGAATGTACTCTCCATATAAAGCTGCAACAAATTGCAGAGCCTAACAAATGTCTCTGTATGATACATTTATTCCCAAATCCATCATCTCCACCATCTACATGGTACATTGTTTCATATGTAAATAAGTGTGAAGAAAACTGAGGCGGGGTACAGGCCAGTAGGTCCGCGGGGGAGCCGGAGCCTTCACACGGCCCGACTCCCGCGCGGACCGAAAAAGAAGCTCCAAAATGGAGCTTCTTTTTAAGTCGCGTTTGTGACGTAGCGAGGCGCCAGGGGCGCGCTCACTACGTCACAACGCCCGCGACGCGTACGGACGCTCAGCATCCGATACGTAAAGATGGCGGCGCCCGTATGAACAGGGCGCCGCCATCTTGTACGTATTCAATACGTACTAGGGTTAGGGGGGTGCGGAAGCACTGCCCCTTCCTAACCCTAGTACGTATTGATGACGTACTATTTGGCGGTCTGTAAACCGCCTAAATGTCAAATCAAGAGGAAGGGAAGGTACTAAAGGGAGTCACAATTTCATGTCTACTAAAAATTGACCCCAAACTCAACTCCAAAATCAGCTCGATTTCAGACTGCTATTGTGCCACCCAAAGTCCTTGTAATTATGCTAACACACAAAAGAATAATATTTTCAACACACTGAACTTTTCCTACTCAGATACAGCCAGTGACCCAAGAGGGTCAGTTTGAAATTTACATGTTGATGCTCAAACTATTGCTGGGAACTGAAGTGAGAGGAGCAGAATTACTAGATGTCTCTGATGTGCAATAGTCAGAAAATATTTTTGCCTTAATTGGGAAGAGCCCAGCTACTTCTAAAACTAGGAACCATATTCAAAATCTGACATAATGATCTTCCATGCAGAAAAGAGGACAGGGAAAGATTTAAAATGCTATAAAATTCTCCTTGGTTTGATTTTCTGCTGATATGTCTCTCTCTTTCCGAAAGTGCTCCCTGTGCTCTGCTTGAAATATTCATTGCTGTAATGATTTCTTAGGGCACTACTCCTGTACATAAATATTGGTTCTTCTCATTAGAAAGCAGAAACAATTTCAGAGCAACATTTAGTACCTAAATGCATGAAGACCTAAATGCATTTGTAAAACAAAAAAGTCTTTTTTATTCTGTATCTTGTAGATCTTCACATGTCTCATCAGCATTATAAATAACATTTCCCCTCATCTATCAAGAATTTCTGTTTTATTAGGATCTTGCGAAATGAAATTTACACAAGGCAAGTGGTCAAGGCCAGAAATAAGGGAAGATAGGGAAGCTATCAGGTTTGGGTGATAAGACTTACAGACACCAACAATTACTGCTGCTATAAGTTACTTCATGCATTATTGAAACTGAAATATCTGACTGTGGTCCCTTTCACACTACACAACGCTATGATTCCATTTTAACTGCCACAGTTGAACCCTATGGAAATCTGGGATTTGTAGTTTGGCCATCTGAGAATTCTAAATACTCCTTCCTGGTCTACAAATCCCAGGATGCCATAGGATGTTGTCACGACTGTTAAGATGGAACCATGATGCAATAATTGTGTAGCCTGAAAGGGTCCTATGTTACTTTAATCTTACTCCCAACGTCATGCATTTGGTCATTAGATGCTGTTGCCTCCAAAAGAACCTCAAACTGTTGCTTGCATGTAGGAGATCTATGTAATTGGAAGACTCCTCAACACACACATATATAGAGAGAATCGAATGAACCCATACACAGTAAGAGCCATTTATGTGTTCAGGCCCTTTTGTAAACAGTTGTACTCAACATTCAGATACATACAAGGCTTCAAAAGTCAATATTGTGATCCTGTTCCTCCTACAACACAGGAATGCCCTTCCCATGAATATTGTGTGTGTGAAAGGGATTGTTATGATAGAGGAGAAGGCAGATGGCTTCTTCAAGTATTTATAAAGCTACCCATGAATTCCTCTTATCAAAAAGGGAGAAGCCAAGCTAGGCCAGCTCCGTTTGTAGTGAGGATGAAAGGCAGAAGTGGGTAAGGGCCCGTACAGACAGGCCAAAATAAAGCTGCTTTGGGTCACTTTGGGCCAAAGCAATGCTCCACTCCTTAGGACTGTTTGCTTTTTCCATATCAGAAGAACAGGAGCTTAGGGCTGGAGTGGTGAACCTATGGCACATGTGCCAGAGATGACATGTGAAACCATTTTTGTGGCATGCGGAGGGCTTTCAAACATGCCATTTTTTTTGTGGCATGTCTTGGGCTTTCAGCTGTTTCCAGAGAAGCAGCTGAAGGCCTGGGGAGGTGGGAGAAGAGGAGGAACAGGCACACCTTCAGCTGTCTCTGGAGAGGCAGCTGAAGGCCTGAGAGGGCAGAGGGAAGAAGTCCCTCCCCCAGAGGGTGGAAGTTGCACCCCCAGAGGGTGGAGGTCCGGTTCTAAAACTTCCATTTCCCTTGGGTTACACCTGGTGCCAAAAGCCTTTTAGTTTGGGTACTTGATCCCTAAAAGTTTAGGGGGTAAACAAATAGCTGATGGAATCACTGGTGAGGCAAAGGCAGTGGTCCCATTGTTTGGAATTTAAATTGCCCAGGGCCTTGGTGTCAGTCTGCAGTTTCCCTAGTCCCAGAGGGTTTTGCCAACTTACACCATTTTGGATTTGAAGGAGATTTGCCTGTATAAGGAGGTACAGTGGACCCTTGTTATACGCTGGGGTTTGGTTCCAAGATCCCCCATGTATAACAAAATCCGTGTATGCTCAAGTCCCATTAAATATGACATAGTAAAATGGTTTCCCTTATAAAAATGGAAAATCAAGGTTTAATATTTGAAATTTATACTTTTTTTGAACATTTTCAAACCGTGTATGCTTGAATCCGTGTATAAAAAATCCGTGTATAAGAAGGGCTGATTGTAGTTACATTTTCTCAGTATGTTATATCATGAATAAATTAGTTGCTTTTACCAAATCTATTTGGAACAATATTTTTCCATTACTTTTTCTCTATTTGCAATAATGTCACTTTCAACGGGCTGAAAAAAATATTCTCATTTGATCTGGAAATATGCAATTTTACAATAATTAAGGTGTATTTTTTTTTAAATGCAAACCTATTGTCTATGGGATACAGTTCCCTGGAAGCATCACAAGCAAATTGAGGGGAAGTAATTCTTCCATTTTTGCTTCAGTATAAATTTTGGCATTACAGTATTAGATAGCACATGGGAGTATGCTGTGTCAGGAAAGAGGAGAGGCATAGGTTTATTCTGTTAACCATACAGAAAGACAGATGAGAGTGTAATATCCAGTCTTCTGGAAGCTTTGAACTACAAAAGGACGAATGATCTTGTAACTGAGGTGGTAGATCATACTTCTGAAGTGAGTGGTTCATTTCTTCACTTTGCTTCAGAGTTTCTGTATGTTATAGGGTAAGTTAATTCTCTTGTGTCTCATTTGCCCACTGGCAAAACTTCAAGGAAATATTTTCTTTCTGCCCTGCCAATCCTTTTGAGCATGTTGTTTGTAGAGTCTATACAGACTGAATTTTGAAACAGAAACTTTAACATGTTCCATTTCGTATTGGTGTCAAGGAAAAGATGGCCCTATGTCTAGGACTTTAAATAAAACTGTGATGGTGGATAATTTCAGACAGATCTGTACACAAATATCTTTTACATTCCTGCTACAAGTGGAATTGCAGTAGTTTCCCCACACCGATGTTATAATATTATGCATTTTCTGGGTGAGAATCTCACTATGGTCTATCCATTGCACTACTCTTCCAACTTTGTTTAGAGGCATGGTTTTGATGTTAGTAAGAATTTTTTATGTAGCTGGCTGGGGTGAGAAACTGGAGGGGGCTCTGGGACAACCTTATTTCCCATAGTAGAACTTGGATGAGCACACCTGACCACCACTTCCTTACAGAAAGATATCATTTTTGTCCCAAAGTCTCTCAAGAGGACATGGAGGCATTTTGTCTTGTTCCCCCTCTCCATTTGGTGCTCAAGGAAGGCTTTTTTTTTTAATTTAAAAAACCAGCAACTATTCTCCTGTTCACACACCCACACACCAACACACATTAGAAAAATGCCTCTCCTAGGCAGAAAGTGGCCAGTAGAAAGAATGTGGCAAAAATGCAGCCCACACCCGCTAGGAGAGTATTTGGTGGCAGATTAAAAAAAACACAAACAAACAGAATCCATTATTGAATCCTGGTATGCTGCAAGGCCACAAAACAGCACTGATGATTACATAGCCTGGAAAATATATTTCTTCACTTCCCAAAATCACATCTTGGTAACATATATTTCATTGTCCTTGTTGTGATGGTCACCAGTTTTATCATCTATTTAATATTTTTATATACTGATGCAGTAATTTAATCAATTCCATAAAATTTTTTTTTAAAAAATGAAGTCATGCAAGAGTTTTAAAATACAATTAAAAATACAATAATAGCAAGACACCACTTAGATGAAAAGGTATTATCATGTGGCTCCAGTGTATATTAATGTGTACATTTTTCAGAGGATGGAGATAAATATTTTCCCTCACTTGCACTTTAGCAATAGTAATTAATGGAAAAGAAAGGTATGCAGTGGGATAGTCTTTATAAAATAGCATTATAAACTTATAGCACTATACCTCTGTAATTCCATTTTCAACAACAACAATAATAATTTAAAAAATTATCCTGATCTCTGTGTCTAAATGCACCAGATGTGTGGTGGGCAAAGAGCTAGTCACAAAATATCCAGGAGGTTTAGAAGGGGCCCGATGCTCAAAGGAGATAGTAGCGAAGTAGTTCGAAAGTTCAGACAACTGGGACAGCTGAAACAGAAGTCAAGGTAATAGATCAGAATTCTAGCAGTGCATCAATCAGAATAGAAAATAATCAGAAGGGAAGTCAGTGGAGTGCATCAAGGTCAAGTTGCAGGGAAATAGGAATTGAAGGAATACTGGTAATGTGAAAGAAAGCTGGGTGAAAGTAAAGTTTTCAGACTTGGCACTGGAGGCAGAAAGTGTTCTTAAACAGCTGCAACTGGAAACTTCCCCACACTTGAGTCATTTTGGAAATCCTACTTATGAGGCTGTTTTGGGGTGGTGGTAGTGGAATTTTGTTTTATCCAGGTCTTGGTGTCCTGTTCTTTCAGATGCTTTATTTCCATGGAGATTGAGGGTGCCCTGCCTCAGTCAGATTCCAGGCCTCCAGCATCCAAGGGCAAACCCTGTCTGGAAAGCCCAGACAGTCTTGGCTTCTAGTGTATTTAGAGGGGCTGCCAGGTGGGCACAGATTTTTTCAACACAGATTTTTCCAGCTGGAGCCTGTTATCTTGGCTCTGCTTTTGTGGAGGACCCTGAAAAGGGATGACAGGCATAATGCCATAACTCTGTATTATCAATATACAAAGGCATCTTGTAGCACCTTTGAGACTAACTGAAAGAAAGAAGCTGGAAGCATGAGCTTTCATAGAGATGACATAACACATCAGCTACTTCTTTTCACAGCTTATCTCACCCTTTTTTCTTCAATGCCTACTTTAATTGGCATAGCAAGTTAGTGTAGTATTCTGCATTAACAGTTTGCACATTATAAAGATTTTGTTTCTGGTCAGCATTCAAACATGTCAACACCCACTTGACTGACAGCTTCTGCATAGACAACTGATCGTGAATTATAAGCCCAATGCATTCCCAGAATATGTAGTGTTTCAGCCATTGTTTTAGCTGAGATATGCAGGTCTGCCAAAATAAGGTCATGAACATGCTGAGCAATTTCAAGAGCTGACACTGTTAAAAGCCTCCCAAACCTTTCTGCATCTTCTGTCCCATGCTGAAAGTTGGCATTCTGTGCAGGTGAGTATGATGGACACTTGTCACTCAATGTTTTCATCATGCACACATGGATTTCCTTTGGAGTTTTCTTTTGCAGGAACAGAAACATAATGGCCTGGAATTCACCACTTCAAAATTCTACACATGGGGGGGGTGGGGGGGGATGGTTTTCACAACCCCCCCCCCCCCCCCCCCCCATAAAAAATAAAAATCTTGCAATTTGGCAAATTACAGTACAAAAGAACATTCTTTCCAGTTACAGTAACAAAATAATGCTCCAATTTTGAGACATGGGCCAGGAACTTTTCAGTACACACTCATAATGTAATGTAAATAATGTATGATGCCTTACAAACAATATAATGTAATGAACTCCATGTGCCTAGATACTGAGATCTCTGTTTCTCCCTAAAGGGTATGCATATGTTTGTATATCAATGATTGCATATAATAAATAGCCTAAAAGACCCCTCTCATTCTGTCATAAGAATATTCTGAGATTTTGAAACATAAGAATACATAACTGGAGTGTTAATTTTACTTGCCTGGATTTAAACATGGTCACAGGTTGGATGCCCAGGTGGCCACACAGTGCTAAAAGGGCCCCCAGAAAGATACAGATTAGTTGAAAAAGGCCCATTTGTCCCTCATTCTAAAGAGATAAGGATAGAATATCATGCCTGTTTTGATACAAGAAGATCAGGGTAGATTTTGCACTCAACAGCCCAGAGTACTCTGGCTCTGAAGCTGCCTCAAAGTCCCCCCATTACCTAGGCACTCCTGTTGTGAGGCTGGGTTGCTGTTCACATGTGCATTCCACTGTGCTGCCTACCAGGGCCAACATGGTAGCAAGTCACTCACTCTGAGGCCAGAGCAAGGCACCTAGCATCAATCACATGACTGGATTCCTTGTTCTCACATCAGAGTGAGAGACTTGCTGTGACAGCAGCCATGTTAGGCAGCACAGCAGGAAGTGTGGTAAAGAGCTGTCTGGCATCACAACAGAGGGCTCCGGATTGTCTGGGAAATTACAGAGCAAAGGGTGTTATTTTAAAAGGGAATATATGGGGCAGTACAGAAGAAAAGAAAGGGACAGTCAGAGGTCCTCCCTTTTTTCTCCAGATCGTTGCTGTAGCAACCACACAGCTGTGTCAACGATCTGGCTCAAAAAGGAGCTCTGAAACAGAATTCTTTTTTGCGCCATCATAAGAACTGCGATGCAGCCTTATAAGCACAACTAGATGGATGGGGCTGCATCCTTATGACATAATGTTAGGGCTCGGCGAATGTGGACGCTGAGCCACACCGAGCCCTTATATTGCCACCGCCATGCCGCTTCGTGCCAGTATGTACCGGCCCTAACACTGCTTTGCTGCTGAACTGGCTGGAGGTAGTTCAGACATAGCTATTTGTGAATTTTTTTGGGCTATGTGTCCATGTTCTAGTAGAGTTTATCTGTGGCTGGCATCTTCAGACAGTTTACAGCAGAACCTGGGTTTGGATCGTGCAGATTCCCCACCGAGAGGACGTTTTATTTGGGCTGTGCAGACAGGGCCCTAAATTCAATTTCCCAGTTTTAATTAGAATGGACTCACTGAATTACTTGCTCATAGATAAGTCAACACATACATAAATCCTATTGATTCAATAGGTTTACTCCAGTTGGAACTATTTATATATTTATTTATTCCACATCCTGCCTTTTCCCCAGTCCTGTGGGTCAGCGTTCTCTATCTCGGCCTCGCAGCTCTGGAACTCTTCCCGACGAGCTCTGCTCGACCACCTTCCTCGACCTATTTCAGAAGAGATTAAAAACCTTTCTCTTCTACCAAGCTTTCCCTCAGATGTTGTAATGCTTCCTCTCCCTCCGTCTTTTGCACTTGTACTTCAGCTAGTTTTTTTGTATGGTTTTTTAATCTGTATTTTCATTATACTGTTTTTATCTTGTATTTTATCTGTTTACTTTTGTATATTTTATCGTTATGTAACCCGCCTTGATCTCCAAGGAAAGGCGGGATATAAATAAATGATTTATTATTATTTATTATTATTATCTTGTCAGCACTGGAGGTCATTTTATAAATGTGACACAGAGTTAAAACATATACAGATTAAAGTTCACATCACTAAAATATACAATTTAGATCTGAAATAGCTTCCTCAAAATGAAGTACAAAAGAGTAATAGAATTGGGTGTCATCTCCATACTGATGGTATTGAACTCCAAAATTTCAGACCACTTCCCATTGTTAAACAGCAATGGGAACATCACCAAGAACAGCAAGACTTCACAAGCCAAGAGGTCAAACAGGGCTGTCCTGTTCACCCCATCAAGAAGGAATAGACCTTCCAAGTCCTGTCTCAGCATGGTAACCCAGAAGAATGGTATGAAAAGCTGCTGGGAGATCCAGCAAAACCATAAAAGAGAGATTCACCCTGTCCACTTTCCAACTTAGGTCCTCCAGCAAAGTGACCAAAGCTTTTTCTGTCTCCTAGACAAGGTTGAAACAAGATTGAAAAGGATCTGAATAGTTTGTCAGGATCAGCAGACCACACACACTCTAGTACCTTCCACAAAAGTTGAACGCTGACAGTTGACTGATACCTGTCCAATGTTGTGGGATCCAGGGAGAATTTTTAAAGCCATCAACATTCAGACCGCCCAAAAGGGTGGTCTCCCGCCGTCCTTGTTTGCTGCACAAGGGAGCTGCAGCAGACAAACCGCGCGGCTCCCCCATGCAGCAAAAAGAAGCTGCAAAAAGTGGCTTCTTTTTCCGGTGCCGTTATGACACCGCAAGGCGCCAATGACGCACTGACAGCGTCATCAAGGCACTGCGATATGCAGACACTAGGCGTCTGTCACGTCAACATGGTGGCACCCATGTGTATAGGGCACTGCCATTTTTATGCCCTTGTTACGTGCGAGGGGCAAGGCGTGTCAGGAAGTGCTGCTCCTTGCGCGTAACGATGGCGGCCAAAAGGCCCCGTCTATAGAGCGGCATTATTGCCTCCTTTAGGCATGATGGAACTTATTTTAGTGAGGTGCTGATCATTTCCTGTGCTCCTTTAGCCAGTCCCTTCTTCCTTTTTAAATAATCAGGAAAAGCCAGGGTCTAACACACATGTGATGGTTCTCATCTCACCTTGGACTGTAGAAATTGAAAGTTTCCATTGACATTTAACAAGCAAGGGACCAAAGGACATCTGCTGCATTAACTATAGTACTGTATCCTAGTCAGAGCTGCTCCACGTGATTTTATCTTCAAATGAAGTACTTGGAAAGGTGTTCACAATGGATTGTTAAACAGTCTGGATTCTGTTCTTGTGGCAACAGTGTATAAAAGATGTCTTACCACTGGAAAGAGTACCAGTGGCCTGCTGTTTGAAGATGCAAAGGTGGCAGAGAAGAACAGTTTAACTGTTGTCGCTGCCACAAAGTAGGCCTTCAGGTAGGCTCTAACCTGTGTTGAACTTGCTACATGTTTTCTGACAGCATCAGACAGCATCAGCTCAACATTTCCCTAGACAAACAAAGGGATTTAGGAGAAAGTGTGCTAAGATAATAGGTTCACATGCATAAAAGGTTATTGCTCGTATTAAAACCCATACCTTTTGAAACAGTCAGCATGATCAAGGCCCGTTACAAACTGGCGTAAAGTACGTCCTGGGGATGTACTAGGCTTAGGGAAAGTGCATGCCTTACGCATGCACCTAACCCTAATACGTCCCCAGGACATACAAAATGGCGATGCCCATTCTACACAGGGGCCACCATTACGACGTCACGAACGCGCCACCTCCAAATGGGGCGGCGCGGACATGATGTCTTTGTGCCGCGTGAGGGCGCGTAGAGCACCCTTTCCGTGGTGCTAGAAGGAGCTCTGAAATGGAGCTCCTTCTGTGATTTGCATCACAAGAGAGAAAGGGGCCGAGCCACCGGGTGTCTTTGGGGCTTGAAGCCCCAAGACACCCCTTTCCAGGCCGCGGGGAAGCGGCCTTTTGCCGCTTCCCCACAGCCTGGAAAGCGGCGGCTCGGGGCCCCAGAGGCTGCCGTTCTGGCAGATGAGGCCCCGATCCGGTGGGGAAAGGAGCGCCCAGGGGTGGTCTGTAACGCGCCTATGTTAAGGGAATCTAAAGCTGACTAGGTTGCATTAGTCTCCCATCCTTTCTTTTTTTAAAAAACAAAACTGAATTTTTGTCAATAGGAAAAATGATGAAAAAGGCACATGGAAGGTACAAGAAAGATTCCAGTTTATTTTTAAAGCACTGTTACATTACTTTATTCTATTTCTCTAATATTATTAATTGGTATGATGGTTTATATTTTGTTTTTATTATTGGCAGGTGCTTTAGGAATTTTTAAGAAAAATGTTATAAAAATAAAATAAATATCATGCTAGTTGTTATAAAACGTGTGAATGTGCCATGGTGATGGCACAGTAAGTCATGTCAAAAAACCAGAAGCCTTCTGTCTAAAGTTGTTCCATTGCCGTCACCTAATTTATCTTAGTAGTTAGCTGTCTACAAGTCAGAGTTAGGAGTGGGTCAGTGATTTTATGTTGTTGGCACTGGAGGTCATTTATAAATGTGACACATCCACTAACTAAGGGCTCTTTGCTTTTGATGAACTTTGGCTCTCTGTGTTGTAGGGAGTCACTGTCAACTTAGCAAACCAAGCATCTGTTACAGTGGCCTCTAAGTCAGTCCACAAAAGCTTATGCCACAATAAATTTGTCAGTTGTTAAGATGTCATAGAAGCTTTTGTTGTATATTTATAAAGATGTCTGGTGCAATTCGTCTGTTTGGAAAGCAACTCCCAGCTCCAAATAAATAACGTACATAACTCCTGTCAACTTATTTCACATTAGAAGTTACTCTCTGGAGCAGGTCTTAACCTTTCTTGCCACCTGCCGATATTGACCCAACACATTCCTTCAACAGCTAAAATCAGAGGTCTCCTCTTTTTCACCTGCCAATAAAACTTCTGAAAGTAGAAGCCAATAATTGTGATCCCACAGTCCTGTCAGTTTTGTGTATTCTTTGCTTTTTGTTCAATGTCAGGCTTAAGAGTCAAATTTCTCATCTCACACAGTGAAGCTTAGAAAACAGTTTCTCAGCAAATTGATATAGTGAGGAACCAAGGAAATACATAGCTCACACTTCTTTCATAAACTAAATCCCCAAAGGAATAAATCTGTTAATAAAACTGCAATCTTTCACACTCTGGAAGTAAAATCAGCAGTATTCATTGTGAGCCATAATAAACAGCAATTGACAATACAGAGTTATAATTCTATGGTCACTATAGTCTCCCTAAAAACACATGCCTACGTCAGTTATTATGATCACTGATTTCTGTGTATATTTTACACCTTCTTTTGTACTTAAGTTAAGAAATCATGCAGCATTTTCAGTTTTTGCTATTTACAGAAACACTCTTCATAATAATGAATTCAAGTGGTGAGTGCCAACATGATTGCCACCAGAATAGTGTAACTGAAAAAAAAAGAAAAAGAGAGATCAGCATGTTGGAAAAACCCAGCATTTCAGATTATTTTTAAAAAGCAAACCTACCAATAAGACATGGTCCCAGCCTGGTCTCAGTCTGTGCCCAGATCAGGAAAAGATAGCCAGTGCTATAGTCTCCTATAACAGCTGTTTGATGATGGAATAGGCATCATCAGAAGGTGGTGGACTTTCCCTCTTTGGAGGTCTTAAACCTGAAGTTGGATAGCAAACTTTTGGGACAACTTTAGCGGTATAGTATATTCCTGCCTCATAGAGGGCTGGACTAGATAGGCCTTACTGTCCCTTCCAACTGTATTCTATGAAATTTTTCAGCAGAAAAAAATCCAGCATGGTCTGACCATTAGACTATGACTCTGGAGACCAAGGTTCAATTCCCTGATCTGAATTCCCTGTTATAAAACCCACTGGATGAACTTGGGCAAATCACATGCTCTCAAACTCAGGGGAAGGCAATGGCAATCCTCCTCGGAACAAATCTTGCCAAGATTTGTTCCCATGAGAAGTTTGCCTTGGGGTTGCCATAAGTGGGAAATGACTTGAAGGCACACAACACACAAAATCAAACTAGCAGGTACATATTTCAGCTCCTGGTTGGCTTTTATTAGTACATAATAATTTCATCAGATTTCTCCAGACATTAACAAAGGATCAATTTGTATACTTATTTTTACAATGTAATGTTCTTGTACCTAATTGCAAATACATGTGTCAGTGATTATTGCAACTTTTGTGAATGTAGACATTTAGCTATGTGTGTTAGCAGGTAATATTTCATGAATGTTGGAAAAGCAGACATATTCTTTGTTGCAAACTGAGCATACATTTGTACAACCAATGTTTGTGGCTGTGGACATTCAGCAATGTAACTTTGCTTAGGATTGTTGCCAATCACATGTGAATATATACAATCCTCACGTTTTTAACATAAATGCAGAGCTTGCAAAAGTAACTTTTTGAAGTGCACTAGTGGTCATATCAGCAGAATGATTCTGGGAGTGGTAGTTCAAAAAAGTAGCTGTTTACAATGTTACAATGTTCTCAGAATCAGGGGAAGGCAATGAAAAACCTCCTCTTAACAAATCTTGCCAAGAAAACTCCATGATAGTTTTGCCTTAGGGATACCATAGGTTGGAAATGACCTGAAAGTTTGAAAGGAAAAAAGAAAAAGAAAAAAAAAGTAGCTTTTAAAAGTTCTTTGTTATTTAGTATGTTACAATTTCTTCAGTGAACTCACTTATTTTTTCAGGTTTTTTTGCTTCAAATTTTTTGATTGTTCATGTTTTGTAGTCTGGGCTGTTACTTCTCTCTGGTCAAATGAAAGAATGTATTGGTATGTGTGAAAAAGTAAGAAAGAAAGAACATCCTGATCTTCCAGACTATCTTGAATACAAACTGCATTGTGGAGGGCTACTATGAAATATTTCACAACTATTATCTTCTAGAACTTATTACCATATTATAGGGAAATACAATAATAATATTAATTGGCAAAGAAGAGGGATGAAAGGTGAAACTGAATATAGCTTACTTGCCAATTAGCTTACTTGATGTTCACCTCTATGATCTTTGGAATAGCGGTATATAAATAAAACAAATTATTATTATTAATTATAATTGATGCAATGCTGGGAGGGGGATGTCAACTGAAAGGAGAAACTAGCACTTGTATCCAGACTAAATAAATGATGCTTTAGTTATATATTGATAATTTACTCCAAGTGTGGCTAAGACTGGATACAACCCTTGAACAGTGCAGAAAGCTTTTCTTTACATTATATTCCAATTTTTGGTATTTTTGCTATTCCAGTATTAGAATGAAGCAGCATGGTATAGTGATTTGAGGAGTGGACTATGACTCTGGAGACCAGGGTTCAAATCTCTGCTCAGCCATGGAAACATACTGAGTTACCTTGGGCAAGCCACACTCTCTCAACCTTAAAGGAAGTAAAGGGCAAATCCCTGAACTTGCCAAGAAAACCCCATGATAGGGTTGCCTTTGGGTCACCATAAATTAGAAGTGCCTTTGAAGGCACATAGCAATAACAGTGCAGGTATGTTTGCTCTTCTAGTAGTAGATACCTTGGTCTTGTAGATTATTCCTAATTCTGAGTAACCAAGCAGTGAGAATTACTTTTGACAGAGTTCTGTTGTGATTATGATTCCTAGACGTACAGAAATGGCTGAGTAATACAACTTCTAGTTACATCTGGCTTTAATCACATTTTTCTGTTGCTTGCATTATTCCCTTCTAATGGCTGTATGGGAAATTAGGCTTCATGCTTAGTTCTTTCTGGTTTCTCTGTTTTACCAACCTTCATAATTATTTCACTTTAATTTGCTTGTAGTTCTCATATGACCTTTGGTCTGTCTTTTCTAAGATATTACCTAAGAGGTTACCTTTTGAATCTCTTTGAACATACCGTTGACCTAGATTCCAACTAACTTTGGAACAAGTCTTTAGAACAGTAACACCTTTCCAAGCATATTTTCCCCAAAGAACCTCATGGATTCCAAAATACAGTAATTGATAATAGCAGAGATTTTTTAATTAAGAGAATCTAATGTTTCTTTGACTGAGGTGTCTCCATAAGATCACAGTTGTGACCTGCATGGGCAATGTAATGCTAAGGACATACGCACTACAGTACTTTTCTCTCAATGTGTCAAATAAACATTCACGTATATGGGTGTGGGGAGACTAGTCATTTGCTTTTAGCTAATAGCAGTGCCCATTATGGTTAAAGGAAATTTTCATTTCAAGGTAACATGGGAGAATAGCAGAAAGTTATCTGTATCCCCCCTCCCTTCCTGCACCAATTGTCCTTCTCCATCTTGATCTTGATCTGTATGGAAAAGAGAATACTGTGATTGCTATGCCCTTTTAATCTTTTGGTATTTGTACTAGGTTATGATGAGGGCATGTATCCCTGGCAAACGGAACTGGCCCCATCAATCCCTTTGATATAAGTTTATGGAAAACCTGCCAGGCAATAATAACTTTTGGTCCCAGGAGACAAAATTTGAACTAGCGAATGGTGGGCTAGAATCCTCAATATTTGATTACTATTCCCTTAAGTCATCCCTGATAGTCCTTTTCTAAAGGTTAGATTCTTGATCTCCTTACTAAAATGCTAGATAATTAACATTCTTGCCTTCAGTGGCCATCTAATGTCTGTGGACTTTGCACAATCAATCAGGCTCCTTGGTAGGCATGATTGACTTTTGCAAAGATGGAGAAATAAATTCTCTTTCTTTAGGAATAACTTTGTTATTATGTCACTGAAAATACCCCTTCCTGAGCAACTCAGTTTTGGGGGGGGGGACTTTCTCTCTGAGTACAGTGACTTTTATAAAAAGTAGCCTGTTTGTCAGAAGAAGGAGAAAAGTCACTGAATTAGGTGTCTAGAGAACTGAGATGGCTCAGTTTCGAGCCATAATTTATTCAGTCTAAAACAGAATGGGCTAGCACAAATCACCCATGGAGAGACTTCTAAATGTTTATGAACTCATATAGATCACACCACTTTATTAACTGCAGGAAAACATTTTTGAAATGTTTTTTGCCCTGTGTTCTCTTTAAACTCATTCTCTATTAATGCTTGTTTCCCCCATTGCATGCACTCTGCACCACTAGAGGTCTCTTAAAACCACTTTTTTCTTTCTCCATTCCATAGTGTAGTCTCTGTTTGGTTTATATAACACATTGTTGGTTTTTGTCTCTCCACTCTCTCCTCATACTCTTTCTTTTTCTCTGGCTTACCCCATTTCTCTCCTAAAGATGTACCATCACCAATAGTTTCACTGCAACTTAAAAGTATTCAGTCATTCATTTCACTTGATTAATTTTTTTAAAAAGTCCTAATTCAATAATTAAATCACCAAGATGGTTGTAACCCTACATGTTATACCCTCTGACATTCTTCCTGTATCACACTAAGTCCTCCCCTCATTTCTTTCTTTTCCTCGTCCCATCTATCTCTCTGCATCCCATCATAATTCCTTTTTTCACTCTATAGCCTTATAGCATTTTCCTCTTTTCTCTGCATTAGCACAGGTCTCTCATAATCAAGCACTCTCTAGCTTTTCCCAGCTAGTCTACAACTTGGTCTTTTCCTTGCTGGCATACTAAGAAGTGGCACTGCAGCAGACTCCCTAACGTCAGGATAAAGTAAGATGGGATGTCTTATATATTGCTACAAAGGCATACAAATCCAAATCTACCTGCCTACCTATTTATGCCTGAATCTTACTGGTTAGTTCTAGCTAAAGCAGGTCCATTGAAACCACTGTGCAATATTGAATCAAGACATGCATCCTATTGACTGAATCTAATCTAATATACTAACAAGATGTAATGTACTAACAAGATTCAGGCCAAAATGCAGGTGGGTGGATATCTTTCATTTTCATCCTCATCCCCATGTAAATTACAGAGGGATATACAATTTAGTAAACTTGAGGCAACTATAAATAAGTGGGAAGGGAAAACAAAATGAAAGAGCTTCAGGGTTGTTGTTTTTTGTTTTTGAAATACTGATATGCAAGGGTTAATTCAACAGAGAAAAGAGTTAGAGGAGACCAGCGCGAGGAAGTAACAAATGATTTTGTCTGTTGATGTATTGTTTGCAATGCTCCCCCTTCCCTAATGGCAGTTTTTTCTATCTTTTGCTTTCTTTCTTGCTTCTCTCCTTTTTCTTTCCCTCCCTCTTTTCCTCCTCTCACTATCATCTTGTAGATGGCACTGTTCTCCGAAAGTTGAATTAAGAGTTGTATTAGTTGTAGGTTGCATGTAGGTATGTATGTATCATATGGTATGTTTTGTCCTTTTAAATGAAAACTTTAATAATTTTTTTTAAAAGACAGTCTTCATCCTAAGATTTCTTTTCCTTGCCCTGAGGAATGGAAAAGGGACCTGGGCCTTGAGGCCTGGAGCCTATGGTGTACTCCAAACACTAAAACTATACAGTATTTCTTTTAGTATACCGTAAATAAATAAATAAATAAATGTCCATAATGGATATTGAACAAGAACTGGGGCTTATGGGACAACATAGCAGTGTTGGCTGAAGGACTCTGTGGGCATTTGAAAAGTACAGTACCTCATGTCTCCATCTCCTCCCCCCCCCCCCCCAAAACCGAAAAAAATTTTTGTAAATAATGTGTGTGTGCTTTTTTGGTTATTTGAATCCATGCAAAAATAACAACTATTTCTTTTTGTTATTGGCTTTTTGTCAGTTTTGGATCCTCAGCTATATCACTGCTCACTGAAGTGAGCCATGTTACACTATATTTCATATTAGACTGGATGATAATCAATAAATTAAGAGCAGATATAGTGAAGATAGTGCTGGAGGTGGTTGCACTCCCACAAAGGGATGAAGTTCAAAGTGTTGAGGTGTTTTTGGATTGATCATTGTCATTAAAGAAACAGGTAGCTAGAGATTCAGCTCAGTCCATCTTTTACTATTGGCTCAGATTGATGTACCAGTGATGATCCTACCTGAACAGAGACAGCTTTGGAACAGTTATGCAACCCTGTTTTAATTATGGGAATATAGCATATGCTAGGCTGCCTTTGACAAGAGTTCATAAACTTTGATTAGTGCAAAACAGGGCAAAACAGGGCATCTAAACTGCTAACTGGGACTGGTTGATGCAATTTGATTATGCTAGTACTCTTCCACGTGCTCTGATTGCTAGTTTTCAGGAGCAATGCAAATATCATTGAAGTCTGAAATATATTTAGGCCATTTATCCAAATACCTATCTCCTCCCAATTCCTAAACCCTACAGGATTTAAACCATTCTCATATTCTAAGGCCATTGGTTCAAGCTCTTTTCCAGGCATACCAACCAATGAAGCAAAGTAGGTTTGCTACATGGAAGACACTTTTACAGTAGTAATACCCAATTTGTAAAATATGTCCCTCAGTCTAAGTTCCTTAGCAGCAACAGAGAAGTAAGGTAAGGGGTGCCCAGGCTGTCTGCTCTGCCATGGAGTTTCAAAGAAACTCCACAGCATAGGGCAGTCATTTTGACCCACATTAAGGACTTTTTGCCCCAGGATTGGGCAAAATCCACTAGAGCTGCATTCAGTCTGCCAGATGTGGGCCCACTCCTGTGCCAGTGCTAATGGTCTGTGGTGTCTAAACAGGATGACATGAGGTCAGGGAGAACAAGGGGCTTTTGGGCCATGTGAAGAGCCCCTAGGTGATGTAAGGAGGGTGTAACTGCACAAGCTAATTGTTTTACTTAAAAGAGCAGAAAGTCACAAATTTCCCAAAAATCCAGTACTTAAGATATTCTTAAAGGGGATATTGATGTTGATTTGCTTACTGGTCTTACTACTTACTGCTGTGTTCATTTTTGGGAACTTTGGTGATAAAAATGGTGAAGTTTAAAAAATGCTAGGTTGACAAGCATACGGTGATGAAACATTAATTCCCTGTAAGAAATGAGTTGGAAAACCACATCTGTTCCATTAGGATTTCCTGACACCTATGTTATGATCTCTTTGACAGAAGGCCCAAGATTGTTTTATCCTTCCAGGCATTTTAGGAAATGTTTAGTCCTCTGCATTTTTTTCTTTGATGATGGTTTTACTGTGGGCTTCTTGTTTGCTGCAATGTTGTTACATTCTGACCTTATATTGTGCCCTTTTGTCTTCTGTGATTTTCTTTTAACGTATGACTGATTTTTAAAAACATGCATTTATAAACAGAGGGCTTTGATTATTGGATGGTGTAAAAGTATAATGAATGAATGAATATTTTTAAGAAATTGGCATCTCTGACAGGTTTTCTTACTGTCAGTTATAAATAGTCTAATGTGTATTTTCAACAACATCTGTCACAAAACACACATCAATATCCAGTGCATTCTAATTAGAATCTCAATATGCTGAATAATAGATTGCATATTCATTTGACTGATTGTGAGCCTTTTAATAGAAAATTGGCAATGTATGGGTTTCTGATAGTCCCAGCTGAAATTTTCTCATGGCCAGTCGAGAGGTTCTCCAGCAAGTGCCCATATGGCTGGATATATATCAGTTATTATCATCAATGAAGCTTGAAATCAGATGGTCAAATCTCCCTCCAGAAAATGGCAGGAAAGTTGTTATGGTTATGCTATTTGTACTATGATCAAAATCTGGGCATTAATATGTCATTGGTTTTTTTTTTAAACAATACTATAATTTTTCTCTCTATATATCTGCCCACAAACTGAGGTCTGCAGTAGAGGTCCTTTTCTGTATTCTGCATCTCATCAATGGGAACAATATGAAGTGGGAGGACATGAGAGAGGCCTTTCTTGGTTGTGATGCTCTGATTATGGCATGAATTCTGCTTGGTGGCTTGACTAGTGCCAGTGCTGGTTTCTTTCTGATGACAAGCCCAAATGTGGCTTTTAATTAAAGCCTCTGGGGACTAATTTACTTCAGAAGGTACATGTACATGCTTTTAAACTGCTCTTGCTTTGTAAAGCTGTTGCAAATGTCTTGTTTAATATATTTCTATCTTGTTTAATGTATTTATGTTTTTAATCTGCAACTGTTTTCAATTTTTGTATTGTTGGCTACCCCAAGATCCTATAATAATGGGCATTTTTTGTGAGAGCTGGACAGTGAAAAAGGTAAATAGGTAGAAAATTAACTAATCTGATATGTAGTGCTGGAAAAGACTGTTAAAGATACCACGAACAGCCAAAAAGACAAAACAAATGGGTCCTTGAATAGAGCAAACCAGAACGCTCCCTGGAAGGCAAGATGATGAAACTGAGGCTGTGGTACTTCGGCCAAATCATAAGAAGGCATGACTCACTCAAAAAGACACTAACGCTTGGAAAGGTGGAGGTAGTAGAAAAAGAGAAAGCCCTCACACCAAATGGCTAGATTTAATTAGGGAAGTCATAGGCATGAATCTACAAGACTTAAATAGAGCAGTGGAGGATAGGGGCTTGGAAATGTCTTATCTGCAGGGTTGCCATGTGTTGGGGCCGACTCAAGGGCAGTTAACAAAAAAAGAAATATTTAAATATTTAAATAAATAAGTAAAGATTACCTCTGGGTGATCTATATGGGTAATACTTTTGGCATTAGGCAGAGGAATAGAAGTAATTAACCCTTATGTACTCAGATGGGACATTTTGGTTCCACTGAATCCACACAGAACTAGATCTACATTATAGGTATTCTGTGACATCGTCATCTCCAGAGTTATAAACCCTGAATTTTAGCCATTTATAATGTACATTCTCTCTATAAACAACAAAAATGGGTGAAACAAAAAATGTCCCCAATAAAATTTATTGCCTTTTGACACTGGAGGATATTTTTACCCAGACAATATCACATATTGGGTCGAAAACAAAGAGTCCCTTGCTATTTTTCAGCAAACTATTATGCTGCAAAGCAGAAGTAATGTGTTCTGGTTGTCAGTAGACTGGCCCCATTCAACACATGTTAAAGTTTCTTCCATACTGAAAGGACAACACTGATATTCATTTGAACTGGGAAATACTGCACAAATCAAGACATGCATATTTATTTATTATAAGTTTATGTCTGGTTTCATTTTACTTTTATTGGACATGGAACAGTGCTTTGCAGTACACTGCAACTTCCTTTGGAGTCATAAACTATCTTACAAATCATAAAATGTATGTATGTGGCATCTTAGTGCATGAGGTTTAAACTGCCAGTGTGTGTGTGTACGTGTGTGCCTTCAAGTTGCCTGTCAACTTATGGCAACTCCATGAATTTTATAGGATTCTCTTAGGTAAGTGATACTAAAAGCTGCTTTTGCCAGTTCTTTCCTTTGAAATATAGTCTATAACACTTAGTATTTATTGGTGGTCTCCCGTTCAAGTACTAACCAGGGCACCCTGCTTAATTCTGACATATTTTTATATCATACAATATATTCATGTTTTCTTGCTTTTTATTTTTAGAAGGAAAAAAAATCTTCATATTTCTGCCCCCCACCCCACCCCCAAATAGCCTCATCATAGATTCTTGGATAGGATAAATCATCAACTGCAAAGCAAACTAGAACATAATGCTTAAAAATATGGTGCAATTGGCTTGATCTTTGAAAATTACTGGAGTTTATGGAGCTTAAAGAGTTTTCCTTCTGCAACACAATATAAACAGCATATATAGAGGGCCAGTTTTAAGAAACAAGTAAAAAACTAATCTCCATGAAAATGTGTTTCACAGTGCTAATCAAAGTTGTGGTCCATGGACTGGTACCATGAGCCATAACTACCTGATATGTTTCCAGAAAAGAAAAGAAAAAAACAATGCAGCCAGTGAACACAAATTTGATACCAGTCCCTAGCATATTGGAAAAAACATTGCTAGTCTTTGACATCATATAGCTTAAGATGCATTGGTGTACAAGAACCTTATTATCTTCTAGAAGTTTCCCTTTCCAATTGCATACACCATGTAATCATACAGCCCTTTATTTTAGTCTTCCTTTGGAGACCTGTTTACAATAGATTATAATTAATAAAAAGTAACATATTAGGTTGTTACTTTTTTTGAGGAAAGGGTTTTTTTTTGGCAGAGTGGCTAATCACAAGTAATAATTTGATCCGTTATTTAAAAAGGGCCCTTTCCCTAACAATTACAAGAACACTTCCATGATGAAAACGGAAGCGTTCCACTTTAATAGTGCTGGGTGCTATCTCACCAGGAGGCTCCCATCACAGATTGGTGTGTGTGTGTGTGTCTTCATTTACCCATTGACATTTGGATACTTCATGAATTCCATAAGGTTTTCTTAGGTAAGGAATACTCAGAGGTGTATTTCTCTGAAACCTAGCCTATAGCATTTTGTATCCATTGGAAGTCTCTCATTCAGGTACTAATCAGGACTGACCCTGCTTAGCTCCCACAGTCAGATGAGATCTGGTACCATTAGAATGGTTATAACTGATTGAAAGTAAAGAACATGTGCAACTTGCACCAAAACGTTATAGACTGGTTCTGTTGAGAGTTCCATACAGTCTGTAAACATGTCATATTTCAGCCCCTCAGAATGAGCTATTCCATTCATTCCCCTTGCCACCGGACTCCACCGCCTCCCCTTGCCACCGGACTCCACCGAGAGCTGCGTTTGCTGCTGGGCGGTTCTCCTCGGGTTGTTAGAGGTGCGCATCTGCGCACCGGCCCGGGGAGGCCGCCCACAGACTGTTTGTTTGGACTCCATTCTCCGTTGCATCTCGGCGGCAGCTCTGGTGAGCCAAATTTGGGACATCTGGGGGGAAGGCGGAGAGAGGGGCGTGTCGGGGCAGCAGCACGCTTAAAGCCAGCTTGCCTGGTCTCCTCCTCCGCCACGCCTCCCCTTGCCACCGGACTCCACCAAGAGCTGAGTTTGCTGCCGGGCGGTTCTCCTCGGGTTGTTAGAGGTGCGCATCTGCGCACCGGCCCGGGGAGGCCGCCCACGGACTGATTGTTTGGACTCTGCAGCTCTGCAATTGGGCAGCTGCGCATTTTTGCAGCGGCGCTTGGGGCAGGAGGGTTGTGTGCATGCCAGCTTCTGAACAGAGGATGTCTGTTGTGGCATACCTCTGTTCTTTTCATTGCTGGGTAGGGGGAGGGGGAGGATATGGATGCGGGGAATGCTTCGGTTGGGGAGGGAGAGGGTAAAATCTGCATGAGCGGAGCTCCCATTGAGGTAGTGTGCGGCAGGGGGAGGTATGGCGGTAGGAGAGTGGACTCGCATTACAGAGGAAGGCGAGATCGATGTCTCATATCTATCTCTCCTTCCTGTCCCTCCCCTAAAAGAAAGGACCTGAGGGTCACTCCAACCATGCCACAAACCCTGTCTCTGCTCCTGTGCAACGCCAGGTCAATTAACAACAAGACCCACATTATTTACGATCTGCTGGAGGAGAGTAAGTGTGACCTGGCTTGCATTATAGAAACCTGGCTTGGGCCTGAGGGGGATGCTGTGTGGGCGCAGGCCCTCCCTGCCGGGTTTTCGGTGAAGGACCAGTCCAGGGTTGGTGGGCGGGGGGAGGTGTTGCCTTGGTACATAAAAACACCTTGTCTCTCACCAGGAACCACATCCGTCAAACTTCTCTCATCGAGTGTATTTATCTGACCCTGAAAGCTAGGGACAGTCTAGGGATTTTGTTGGTGTATCGGCCACCCCGTGCGCTAACAGACTCCCTTAACGAGCTGACACAGTTGGTCTCGGAGCTGCTGTTGGAAACACCCAGGCTACTTGTCCTGGGTGACTTCAACATCCCCTTCACGGCCAACTATATTCCATCCGGTGTGGCTCAGAAATTCATGGATACCATGGGCCTGTCCCAGCTGATCTCGGGTCCAACGCATTTTGCGGGTAATACACTTGATTTGGTCTTTTGCACGGAAGCGGAAAATCCATGGGCGGAAATAACTAATATTTCCCCCCTGTCATGGACGGATCATTTCCTCGTGGAGGCAAAAATCAAGGCTCCTACCCAGATTCCCCCCCGTGGGTGGTGGACCTATTAGGATGGTCCACCCTCGAAGGCTGATGGAACCCAAAAGGTTTCAAGAAGCCTTAGAGGGGTACATGGTTGGAGATGACGGCGACTCTGTTGATGCCCTGACTGGTATCTGGGATACCGGTCTCTCCAGGGCTATTGTGGTGGCTGGGTTCCCAGTCACCTCAGGACTTTTCATGAACTACAAAAAGGTTAACCTGGGGGGAGGAGATATGCTAATGAGCAGCTACATCATAGCTGATGTAAGGCTCTCTTGGCCAATCAACAGTGCCAGAGTGGCAGTTTCAAACTCTTGGCCAATCAACAGTGCCAGAGTGGCAGTTTCAAAAAGATTCCGAGAGAGGGCTATAAATACCCCTGTAAGACCAGTTGTCCGTTGTTCTCCATCTTGGCTGTGTTTGGAGAAACCAGAGGTTTGTCCTCTGAGCAGTTTGGGAGTAGCTCAGGAACAGTGGTAGTCAGTACGTCTAGGTTTTGTTATGTTTATTTAATAGCTTGCCGGAAATGAATATCGTTGTAACTGTATTTTCTGATCTGCCAGGCAAGGATGCCTGGCATGAGTGATACCTTCCTATTCTATACTATTTCTTTAAAATAAACTTCTTTCTTTTAAAAGCATCTGCTATCTCTTTGGCTCCTGTACACGTGCCTTATCTCGGTTACTGATTGCTGTGGATTAGCAAGAAAGAAAACTAGATCTCTCTCTCAAGCAAGTCTCAGTGTGTGCTTGGGAAATATAGTTCGTTGACAATTCACTGAGTGGTGGCAGCGTAAAGTTCTTTTATTTAAAGGGATCTCCCTGAGAGTAATAGCCACGAACAGGGCTTTGCTCCCAAGGGAACCATCACAGCTATACACAAGATCGCTCCCAAGCGCCCTCAGGCCTGCTTCCAAATGTAAGCCCTGGTATACGGAAGACCTCCGGGCGATGAAGCGGGTTCTGCGACGGCTAGAGCATCGCTGGTGGAAACACCTATGCTTAGCCGACAAGACTCTCCTAGACCGCCTTTTGGAGGACTACGGAGAGGCGATACGAGCAGCTAAGAACTCGTTCTATGGTGCTCGTGTCGCGTCCGCGGAGTCACGTCCAGCAGAGTTGCTCAGGGTAGT
Organism: Sceloporus undulatus; assembly: GCF_019175285.1. Classification (NCBI taxonomy): domain Eukaryota; kingdom Metazoa; phylum Chordata; class Lepidosauria; order Squamata; family Phrynosomatidae; genus Sceloporus; species Sceloporus undulatus. The sequence continues at coordinate 52,895,622 of NC_056524.1, read as the reverse complement.
TAGGGAGTTAACTCAACTCCCTCCTGCCTCGAACCAGATCCTTGAACCCTCTAAGGCCTGCTGTGACCAGTTTAACAACTTCTTCGCGGATAAAATCTCTCGGATAAGTGAAGGTCTTAACGCCGGTATTAGGGCAGAACCTAGGGTAGAGGCGTCCAGAGCCTCCGTGGACTGGATCAGTTTGAGTTGGTCAGTACCGATGATGTGGACAAGATTCTTAGAAGTGTTCGGAAGACGACCTGCTCTCTCGATCTCTGTCCCTCATGGCTAGCGGCTCAGGGGGGACCGGTGGTAACCTCGTTGTTGCACCGGATTATAAATACATCTTTGAGGGATGGGCAATTTCCATCCAGCTTGAAATTGGCCGTTGTAAAACCGCTGTTAAAAAAGCCCTCCCTCGACCCCCTGATGCATAATAATTATCGGCCTGTATCGCTATTGCCATTTTTAGGGAAGGTGATTGAGAGGGCGGTTGCTATCCAGCTTCAATCGATCTTGGATGAAACGGATTATCTGGACCCATTTCAAACCGGCTTTCGGGTGGGCTACGGGGTTGAGATGGCTATGGTCGCCTTGGTCGATGATCTCCGTCTGGGCATCGACAGGGGTAGCGTGTCCCTGTTGGTGCTCTTGGACATCTCAGCGGCTTTCGATACCATAGACCATGGTATCCTTCTGGAGTGCCTGGCAGAGGTGGGAATCGGGGGCACTGCGCTCCAGTGGTTCCGGTTCTACCTCTCTGGGAGGTTCCAGGTGGTGCAGCTGGGAGACGTGTGCTCCGATAAGAGGGCCCTTATATCTGGGGTCCCTCAAGGAGCCATTCTGTCTCCCATGCTTTTTAACATTTACATGAAACCGCTGGGAGAGATCATCCGGAGACATGGGGCGCTGGGTTATCAGTACGCTGATGACACCCAAATAGTCTTCTCTATGTCTCCGACTGATGCAGTGAGTGAGGATGGCGTCTCTCCTCTCGTGGCCTGTCTGGAGTCGGTAATGGGCTGGATGAGGGAAAACCGACTCATTCTGAATCCAGAGAAAACAGAGGTACTCGTGATTGGTTCTCCTGGTCTGGGGATGGCGGTGGTTCCACCTGTCCTGAGCGGGGTCACGCTTCCTGTGAAGGACTCTGTACGCAGTCTGGGGGTGCTCCTTGACTCGTCGCTTCACCTTACATCTCAGGTGGATGCGATGGTCAGGAGCACCTGTTATCAGCTTCGGCTGATACGCCAGCTGTGTCCCTACCTGGGCCGGGGGGACCTTGAAACTGTAGTACATGCTCTGGTAACCTCTCGATTGGATTTCTGCAATGCGTTCTACATGGGGCAACCCTTGTACCAAACCCGGAAGCTACAATTGGTACAAAAAATGGCAGCCAGACTGGTCACTGGCATATCCAGGGCCAGCCATATAACACCTGTGCTTAAAGATCTGCACTGGCTGCCTATTCGCTTCTGGGCGCAATACAAGGTGTTGGTTATGACCTATAAAGCCCTAAATGGCTTGGGCCCAGGATACCTAGAGGGCCGCCTCTCCCCATACAATCCGCCCCGCACACTCAGAACTTCTGGGCAGCAACTACTGAGGGTCCCTGGGGCAAGATTGGCCTCCACAGCCAGGAGGACCTTTACCATCTCGACCCCGACCCTCTGGAATTCGCTGCCCGGAGAGCTCCGCTCAGCCACCTCCCTAACCCACTTCAAGAAGGGATTAAAAACCTTCTTGTTTAAGATCGCATTCCCAGACACAGGCTCCAGTTAGTCTTCCCCTCCTCTGACAGCAGTGGTCATGCTGGCCAGAACTGGTTTTAATTGTAATTTTAAATTGTAATTTGCTGTGGTTTGATTATATTGTATTGTATTGTTTTGTTGGATGTTGTTCACCGCCCTGATTGAAAGAAGGGCGGTATACAAATAAAATTTTTATTATTATTTATTATTATTCCTACTTCCCCCAATCTAGTTTTTCCATTTCTCCCACAGCAGGAACCAATTGTTCTGTGGCCACTAAATTTCTTCAGTCTTCATTGGGCTGTTTGGAGCTCCCTGCACCAAAAAAAGGTACTTTGTATTTCTGGTAAACCTGAGGTCCTACCCAATCTTCTGGTAGACCTCCTCTCTTAGGCATGTCTGGTATCATTTTAGCTATGAAAGGATTAGCACTCTGAAAATTAGTTTATTACTTGTATATAGTGGAGACAAGTAAATCTTAACTTGGATAACAGATTGATTCCAAAAATTAAGATTCAGCTTAGATTCCTTTAGGGTTTTAATGCAGCCAAATCCTTTTCAGCATTTAATACCCTACTAACTGCCCTCTCCAAAATGTAACTAGACATATAAAAGGGGAGAGTTTACAGTTGAAAGTGTGGTTTATCAAGTGATATTAGATTATACCACCTTTGGGACTTTGATTTATAGGTATTCTTACCTGGTTAAAAACAATAGCTGATGACTGGCAGAAATAACTGGCATAAGGATATATTGTTAAAAGTGCAGGGAAGGGGTTGTCAATAATGTGCTAAAAAAAATTCTGCACTGTTCTCTTCTGAATTGCCATCCCTGAAAAAAAGCAACCCACTGTATCTTTGAATACAAGCTCATGTTTTTTCAAGAATTTGGGAAATGTCCACTTGTTTGTAAAACTTTACAGGATGGAAAGACAAGAAACTAAACAAAACTTGCAAAGTTGTCAAAAGAGAAGGAAAGTAATTGTAATTCTGTTAAGGCCTTTAATTCAAGCAAACTACTTCAAATGTTAATAGATTTCCAATGCAATACAAACTAAGCTTCCACTGTCAATTTATATACTAGGAGAATCACCTGCATTGACATGTTTAATGCGGTTTTTGCAGCCATACTGCCTTGAGCCATGATCTCGTCAGATTTCATTAGCTAAGTAAAGTCGAGTTTGGTCAGTGTTTGGATCAAAGTCCTCTGGGGACATTCAGACACATTAGTGAGATGTACAAGGAAGACATGCTTTTGTGGCTAAAAGAACTAGAGATCTTGACTTTAATTCCTATATCTGTCATGGTTAAATCCCACTATGTTTCATCCTTGCCACTGAATATACTTGGCCAATATATATCTTGTAGTGGTAGGCAAAAATCCATCTTGACTCTTTAAAATAATACAGCTAAGGGATGGAAATGAAACCGCAGATTTCAGTGAAGTCAGTTGGAAGCAGTTTTTCACTTGGAAATAAGAAGATTGGCTTATCTAGAAGGGTACATCATATCTATTAGCCTCTGTCCTTTAACCAGTCACAAATCCTTCATAAAATAATAAGTTCTGTATCTGGCCAATACCGTGACTCCTCAGAATCAAGCCCCTTAGGGACAGGGACTTGCAGGATGTACTTTCTAAAACAGGTGAGTTCTAGGCAGGGGTCGGCCACCTACGGCCCGCGGGCCGCATCCGGCCAGCGAGCACCGTACGAGCGGCCCCCGGCCGGCCCTGCCGCCGATTGCCGCCACCGGCGCGCCCGTTCCCCACCCCTCAGGGCCGGCTTCGACCCTCTCTGAGGGGCGGGGAAAGCGCTGGGCAGCCGGAGGTGGCTTTTCCCCGCCCCTCAGGGCCGGCCTCTGCCCGCTCTGAGGGGCGGGGAAAGCGCCGGGGCAGCCGGCGCTGGCCTTTCCCCGCCCCTCAGGGCCGGCTTCGGCCCGCTCTGAGGGGCGGGGAAAGCGCCGGGGCAGCCGGCGCTGGCCTTTCCCCGCCCCTCAGGGCCGGCCTCTGCCCGCTCTGAGGGGCGGGGGAACGAAAAGCGCCGGGGATGCCGGTGCTGGCCTTTCCCCACCCCTCAGGGCCGGCTCTGCCTGCCCTGCTGGGCGGGGAAAGCGCCGGGCGCAGCCGCGCTGGCCTTCCTCCCCCTCAGAGCCGGCTTCGGCCCGCTTGAGGGCGGGGAAAGCGTCGGGGATGCTGGGCTGGCCTTTTCCCGCCTCTCAGGGCCGGCTTCGGCCCGCTCTGAGGGGCGGGAAAGCGCTGGGGCAGCCAGCGCTGGACTTCCCCTCGCCCTTTGGGGAAGCCTTGGCCCTCCCAGAGCGCGGGGAGAGGCAGTGGCGCCGGGGGCTTGGGGAGAGGAAGCGTGGGTCCCCCTCCTCCTTCTCCCCAAGCCCCGGTTGCTCCACAACCGCGGGCCGGAGAGAAGGAGGAGGGGGTCCGCAGGAGGAGGAGGAGGAGCAGGAGGAAGAAGGAAGAGCAGAGAGGAAGTAGGAAGAAGAAGGAAGAAGTAAGGAGCAGAGGAGAAGGGAGGAGGAGGAAGAAGAGGAGGAAAGAAGTAGGAAGGAAGGAGCAGGGGGGAGGAGGAGGGGAGGAATGAGGAAGAAGAGGAGGAAGGGAAGGAAGGCAGAGGAGGGAGGAGAATGAGGAAAAGAGTAGGAAGGAGAAGGAAGAGAAGGGAGGGAGGAAGAGAAGAGGGAAGAGTAGGACGGAGGAGCAGGCTGAGAAGCGGCAGGGCAGGAGGCAGGAATGAGGAAGCAACGAGCATGCGAAGGAGGAGGAAGGAGCCGGAGGAGGAGTAGGAAGAAGACATGATATGTCAGTTTGTGGGACTTTCCAAAGTGCATTTCAGTGCTTTTCAGTGCTTTTAATGCTAAAAGTTCTGCTTTTACAATGAGAGTGGTAGTGATGTGATATGTCAGTTTGTGGGACATGCACTCTTCTGAAGGGGAGACAGTGTGACTTTCCAAAGTGCATTTCTGTGTATTTTCAGTGCTTTCAATGCTAAAGGTCTGCTTTACAATGAGAGTGGGTGTGATGATATGTCAGTTTGTGGGACATGCACTCTTTTCTGAAGGGAGACAGTGTGACTTTCCAAAGTGCATTTCTGTGTATTTCAGTGCTTTCAATGCTAAAAGGTCTGCTTTTACAATGAGATGGTAGATGATATGTCAGTTTGTGGGACTTTCCAAAGTGCATTTCTGTGTATTTTCAGTGCTTTTAATGCTAAAAGTTCTGCTTTTACAATGAGAGTGGTAGTGATGATGATATGTCAGTTTGTGGGACATGCACTCTTTCTGAAGGGGAGACAGTGTGACTTTCCAAAGTGCATTTCTGTGTATTTTCAGTGCTTTCAATGCTAAAACTGCTTTAACAGTGAGAGTGGTTTCGGCCTTCCCCTTCGGCCGAAAGGGCCCCTTGGAGCCCGTTCAGCCGAAGGAAGAGGCCAAGGAGGAGAGGGCAGGCACAGGCCTCCTCCTCCCCGCGGGGCTTTGGCAGCCCTGAAGTGTCCTTCGGAGGACACTTCAGGCCTGGCAAAGCCCCGAGGACAGGAGCAGGGGGCGTGCACCTGTTGTTTCTGCCCCTCATGGGCCCCTACTGATTCTCTGGGAGGCAGCTGGGGGCCAAGGAAGGGCAGGAGGAGCAGGTGCGCGCCTGTCACCCCCTCTCCCAATCCCCCCCACTTCTAGCTGTCTCTCAGACAGCTGGAGGTCGGGAAAGGGAGCAGAGAAAGCCCTGCCCCAGAGGGTGGAAGCTCCGCCCCCAGCATGTGGCCCCGCCTCCAGAGGGTGGAAGCTCCACCCCTGGTACGCAGCCCCGCCCCCGGTGGGTGGAAGCTCCCCCCCGCTTTGACCCCCCAGTTGTCTGAGGGACAGCAACCCGGCCCCCAACTCAAAAAGGTTGCCTACCCCTGGTTCTAGGTGTCCAGTTAGGGCTAGCAGAATATGTCCTCACCAGGGCTTTTGGGTCTGCAAATATATGCAAGATCTAGTCCTTGATTGGGAACCTCTGGTGTCCTATATTTATGTGCAAGATCTGATCCTTCGTGAAGTAAAGTAGTTTTTCCAAGTGCTTGGAAAAGCCTCAGGCTCTAGCTGTGTACTTTGCCCATTAGGCAGTGTCCCTCAGATGCACACTAGATGTCTCCTCAAACAGTGGTTATACCAAGGCACTTTTCGACCTGCTACATTTCCCTTTGCATCTAGCCTGCTTTCTCCAGAGCACAACAGTTGCTGTTGGCTTTGGGTCTCTCAGTGGTTTCTTCTTGACCTGCCAGATTGATTCATTAGGCTCTGGGAGTGCAGCCAGCCCTGTATTTCCACCTGCCCCCTGTATACCATCTGCTGTGTTCTGAGAGGAGCTAAGCATCTGAAGCACCCTCTTGTTGAGCTAGCTATTTCAGTGGAGTTTCACAGATCAGTTTGTAAACTACTCATGAAGTGCTGAGCGCTGACTCCTTATCTGAATGCCAATGCCTTACGTTGGACTTCATCAGCCATCTATAGAAGGGTAAAGGTAGCAGTTCCTCAAGATTTCATACTGGGGCTACTTATTTACCCTATCATCCAATTGCTCAGGAGTTCTTTTCCTCTATTTCAGCAGATTCCTTTTCCAAAGATTTGCCCACACAAGCTGTTCAGAGATTACTATCCCTATGAAAAAATGTCACTTCTTCTTCATTCACTTAGAAGATTTTTAGACCAGCGCTTAAGCACTGGTTAAACACTGCTAAAACATTTAGGAAGTACATGTGTGTGAAAGCCTGATACACTTTCTAAATGTCAGGGAATTGTTGGCTCTCTTCCAGCATCTCTGAATCATTAAGGGAGCAGCAATTTCCTATGAACACAAAGTTTCCATTCATAGGAAATTGCTGCTCCCTAAATGATTCAGGGATGCTGGAGGGGAGCCAATGATTCCCTGATGTTTAGGAAACATATCATGCTTTCACACACACACACGCTTCCTAAACAATTTAGCAGCATTTTACCTTAAGCACTGGTCTGAAAATCTCCTGAGTGGGAAAGTTCCAGATATACACTCCATAGCCATCCCACTGTACTGTACATATTCCCTGGTCAGTTGTTCATTTAATCTACTTTCAACCCTGGCAGGGATGTAGCTATGAGTTGGTCCAAATGAGAGCATCCCCCCATAACAATTCAGCCTCTCTCATTATTTTTTTCCTTCAGTTCCCAGATTTCTACCATAGCAGTAACTTAAAAGTAAAATTGAGAATTTAGAAATTCTGTTTAGACATCTAAAGAAAAAAGTGAAGGAAAAGCTACCAAAGGAACATAAAGAGTTCTAAATGTGAATGTCCATATCTCTTCAATGATACAAATTTTATTTGCGGGGAAGAATTCTTATTTGGGGACAGTTGCAAAGTCAAAGGAGTGAAAAATCACTTAGTGTAGCATCTCCATTTCTGTCTAAATACACTCTGGTGAGAGTTCAGAGCAAGGGATCCAACTGTGGAGAAGGAATCTTAAAAGTCCTCCCCCCCCAGTTAGCTGGGAATGACTGCTTCCTCCTTCTCTAACACAACTTTTGCTGTTCAGATTTCCCAACTTTTTCTGAAAATTGTTGGTATAAAACATGAAAGCTTTTATGGTGGTAGAGTGGATAAGTCCCCCCATGGATGGATTCATGTGCTGGAATTGTGTCTACTGTAATGAAGCTTATGGGAGCTGCTTCTGTTTAGTGACAAGAAAGAAAAAGGGGATGATAGAAGTGACTCACCCAGTTAGTTTTGCTTTCACTGAGGTTTTTTTTTTTAAATGGTTATGTAATTTCAGCCATTAAAGTGTGCTGCTGCATGCTTTCCTATGGGAACTATGTTCAAGCAGTAGCTGGAGTAAAACACTCTTCATGCACATGTAGTTTGGAAGTGTGCTAAATGCTTTTGATGCATGAGACAAGGGCTTGTATAGGTCAATCAATAACGATAACAGGAAAATCTGGGTGTGAAAGGGATTCTGAGAATAAACAAGATGCTTTAAGACCAATGAGTAAAAAAGGTCATGTCATAAAAATATATACAAATTATTGTCTCAGTCAAGAAAAGTAGGAAACACACACACACACACACACACACACACACACAGCCTCTAATACAGCTGAGAAGGTACCTATTGATTATTTTTTTCAAGACTGAGTTGCCAGAGGCTGAAATGCTCTATGATTAAATCACTACTGTGAACTCTGGCATCAGTGTTTCTGTCAGAGTATGTGTATAATCACATGATATCTGCAGATTTCCCAGAGCTGTTTCTTCAAGTAAACTGGTAAAATGTAAATATTTTCCTAAAGGGCTTTGATCTGGTGCTAAATTATCTCCTTGAAGTTGACTGTTTCACTTCTTTAGTGAAGTTTTGCTTTGATGGGGAAACAGTTAATACCTTTTTAGCCTTGCCTTGATAAATCTGAAAATGGTAATATATTAGAGTTGGGATCCTATCAGTGCCAGAGCTACCTACACTATTCTTTGAAGAAACAGGGACCATGGCTCCATAAAAGTATTATTATTATCATTCTTATTCTTATTGGGGGGCTCATTTTATTTTTGTTTTTGTCTTAAACATACTTTGATGAATAATAAGTTTAAAATTTCACACAGACACTTAAACACCTTCAACTTACTTTTTGAACTACAACAGCTGAACTGCACCAAGATGATGTTACATCCTCAAACATGACTTTTAATAACTTGAGGACATGTACTGAGAAGGAATGCACACACACACGCACACACACATACACACACAGATTTTGTTGGAAGGTTCAGGGATTGTTGTTTCAGCAAAAAAGAGCACAAGCCACTTTACCATTGCAATACACATTGTTTAAAGACTATCTATCTATCTATCTATCTGAAGCTATATCCCTTCCTAAGTATAACATCTCATATAGAATAATGGATTTGCATAATACCAATATTTAAAATTGGTCAGTACATCCAGTCAATTCAAGGTTTATTCCAACCCAGACTTTGAGGACAGGAATAGGTGGCTGCATAGATCTCCTCATCCTCCCCCCCCCCCAAGTTTTTAGGTGATAGTTTTAAGCTTGGAAGACTTCCACCACATCTAGTTCTCTATTCTTAAAATTAACAGAAAATTGATCAGAGAAAGACTGTACACGTGCACCAGGCAACCAGATCCAAACCTTTTTTCTTATTAAACTGGATGATATGAATAAAGAGAAAAATGCATACAGTTTGGGACAACATGGAGATGCTCACTCTCTGAACACCTTATTTTCAGTTACTGCTATCTGAGGCCCAAATGAGATGGGGCCAGGACAAATAGCTTTTAATTGGGAAAATGTGCCTCTTGAGGCCTTAGAGACAAAATGGTACGTTTTGCCCCCTTTCCCTGTTTTGTTAAAGAAATGGCTCACAGGGTTCTGAGAGCTGTACAAATGATCTTGGAGGGCCACCCAATCCTCAGCCCTAGCTTTGGAGGTACAATAGAGGTTCTGTGGCATATGCAGGTCGTCCAGCAGTTGGGAATGTAGCTTGATACTGCTTTAATTCCTTATAAGTGAAAGGAAGAATAGGAATAAGAGAACAGTTAAGAATCATGGACAGAGGGACTGTCAAGGAGCTAATACAGTTTTCCTTCAGCTCCTCCTCATTTTGCGTAATGTGAGGGCTGGCTACAAAGAGTATGCCCAATCTATATATTATATCATAACAGAAGATAAAGCAGTAATATTTTCAAGCACACTTTCTGGAGAACTGGTACTTCCACCACCACTCCATTAAAAATAATATGTATGGCGGGGTACAGACCACCACTTTGCGGCACTCTGCCGCTGCCGCCAGTAGGTCCGCGGGGGAGCCGGAGCCTTCACACGGCCCGACTCCCGCGTGGACCGAAAAAGAAGCTCCAAAATGGAGCTTCTTTTTCCGTCGCGTTTGCGACGTAGCGAGGCGCCAGGGGCGCGCTCGCTACGTCACAAGCGACGCGATGCGTACGGACGCTCAGCGTCCGATACGCAAAGATGGCGCCGGCCATGTAGAAGGGCCGGCGCCATCTTGTATGGACGGAGTCCGTACTAGGCCCAGGGGCGTCTATAAGAGACGCCCCTTTTTTAAAATGGGACGTCCGGAGGACGTCCCAAATGGCGGTGCAGAAAGCACCTGTGTTTTGAAAAGATGTTCAGTGATGGCTGGCACCTGGGAAGCAGGTGAGTGGGTACCCATAGCAGAGCTCCACCTGCAGACCCCTTATCCTCTGCTAGGCAAAATAAGATCTCATCCAATATGTTTTAATTGATTCTGATTTTGATTCAATACATTTTGTGAGTTTTTCCCATCTGTGGTGTATCTGTGATGAAGTAAAGAAATATGGTACTCAGGTTCACTGTATGTTAGAAAATATTTTAAAAGTAAAGATACATTTTAAACTAGATACTTTCTTGCATGGAATACTGGATGATCAGATTGAGAAAAAGTTGGAAAGCACATTACAACATATGATAAGAGTTGCAATAATAATATATGCTCAAATATGGAAGGCTACTATTATTCCAACACAAGAAGACTGGCTGAGGAAAATGACTGAACTGGCTGAAATGGACAAAATGTTAAGAAATATCTTTGAATAATTTATGAAAGATGGGGATTTTTTCTTGCTTATTTGCAGTTATATTGGGGATATGAATCAATTATAGGTTTTGTTAAATAAACATCTGGTTATTGTGGAAGCACAAATATAATATTATATAAGGAATATAACAAATAGTATTATATATCCATTAGTTAGGTAGGGGATGTCAGTAGTATGTGTTAGTTTTAGTTTAGTAGTTTAAATTTAGTTTGTAATTGTATTTTTTATTTTAGTTAAATTTCATATAAAATGTGTTTAGGTTTATGTTCAATTTTTTTTTAAAAAAAGAGACAGTGTAAGTTTTTTAAAATGATAGATAGATAGATAGATAGATAGATAGATAGATAGATAGACAGACAAACAGACAGATCACTAATACATCAGAATAGAAACACTGCAAGTTAGAGGGAGAAGACTGAGAGGGGATACAGACCAGCACTTTGCATGTGGGAGGAGTTAAGATGTAGCGTCCGCATGCTCAATGCCATGAGCCCACCCACATGGTGCCATTTTGGCTCACACCTGTTCACATGGCACACACCATGATGATGCCACTGTGGCACAGCACTAAAATGCTGCAGCGCAGAAGGGGAGTGATCATGATGAGCCTGCGTGTCTATGACACCCCTTCCAGGATGCTGAAAAGAAGCTGCTTTTCTTGGCTTCTTTTTGTGTCCTTCTGAGGCTGTGCAATAATAATAATAATAATAATAATAATAATAATAATAATAATAATAGGATTTATTTATATGCTGCCCAATCACTGGGAATCCGGGCGGCTTACAACAGAGGGGATAATAGACGGTTCCCTGCCCTCAGGCTTACAATCTAAAAAGACACGACACAAAAAGAGAAGGGAATGGTGGTGGGGGGGAGGGGATCAGGTCCAGCATTCTTCTCTCCCTCTGAGGCCTGGACCAAGGCAGATGGACTGGAGGGAGGGCTCTTTTTCTTAATCGAGGCTGGGCCTGATGTCATTGGGTCTGTCCTTTCACTCCCTCCCAGGCCAGAAGATGACAGTTGGAAGGAGGGAGGGGAGGGCTCTTCCTCTTCAGGTTACCATGGCTCCAATCTGGGGCAAAAAGGGGCAGCTGCATGTCACCAGTCTGTATAACCCCTGAGACCCCTGTGATAGATTTGGTTCTGAGTCCAAAATCCATGAGGGCTGATTCAAAATGACAACCATCATTTCAAGTCATTGCACTTGCATCAAAATGGATGGTTTTGCAGTACCAATTTTCAAGGAAATGAAAAAGAAAAGACTATCTAAGGATGAATTCTTCAGAAGTAGAGCCACAGGTTTTAAAAGGTATTCCATCCTACACTATGTTTGGGGTGCAGCAATGGCAGATTAGGCGTTTCCATAAGAGGCAGGTTCTATTAAACATAATGTGTCTTTCTTCCAAGAAAATATGCTAAAGCTTGGATGGGCTCCTTCCCTTGGGGGTTGTCTGTTGAGTGCCACCAGTTGTGAATGGAGCTCACCCCTATTTTTCCTCTGGTTTTAACTCCCCCTCCCTATCTTTCCTTCTCATTGCTCATCAAGAAAGCTGGGATTTATACCAGTTCCTTGAAATTAGGCAGGGAACAGATATAGGGCCACACGTGGCCTTGGACAATTGGTTGCATATGCTTTGCAAAATAATGAGCAAATTTGAATGTGCCTGTGTATGTATGTGATAGCCACTGTAGTATATCATTTATCCTCAAATTACTGATCAATTCCACATTTAAAAAAAAATTCAATGTGCTTTATTAGCTCTGTTCCTATCACTGAAGATTCTCCATAATCATTAGCCACTGATGCTTCACTCTATGCCACTAAAATGTAGGTCAGAGTACCTTCATCTGAGGTGACAGTTATTCTGATGGTAAGTATTCATTGGATTTTGCAACACAAAATTCTGATAAACTTCTTATCAGTAGCACTTGGAGATTCAATCATAGAGATGGATTTGAGAAGGTCTTGCTTGGATTATCCTTGTCTGAATTCTTTTAGGGAAGAGTCTTATTATTATTATTATTATTAGGGGTGAACAGTTACATGCAGATGAAACTCAGTAACATATATTTCATCTGAGCTTCCTAACATCACCTTTCATGTCTAGGCCAGCAAAGAACCTCAGGAGTAAAAATACATGGAGGCAAAGACTTGCAACTGTAGCATGTTACACTGAAAAATTACATAAATAATGTGTACATGTATTCTGTAAATAATACATCATTTAAGTCAAATATGTGCAGATCCTGTGCAACATAGTAACATCTGTAATGAAAGTGCTATGCTCTTGATTTAAATATTGCATAGAAAACACCTGAATTATAGTATCTAATCTAAAAAGAGGAAAACAAACTTGAAGATTATTGACTGCTAATTAGTTTAATCAAAAGGGAACTGCCATCAATATTTTTCTTTTTTCCAAGGCACTGTGAGTTTTGCCGCTGGGAAAGTGATTTATTTGTTTCTATAGAGATAATTGGGTTCCTTAAATATCCTTTGATGAGTTATAGGAAAGAGAATTGCAGGACTTTGTGAAACAGTCACCCAAAATTTTTCACTGTGCCTCTAGGAAGTAAAAGGTATTCTTGTGTCATTCTGAGAGTGAGCATGCACCTATTTGTGTTAGAATACAGGAGTGCAATACTGATTGCTTTGTGACAACGTAAGTGTTACTTCATCAATTCATTACAGCATAAACATTTGTGGCCTAACATCCATTTCCTTGAAGTTTTAATTTAATTTATATAATAATAATAATATGTTTCCTGCCTCTCCCGATGGATCGGAAGATGTATATACACATAATATATATGAGCAGATAGTACAGTGGACCCTCGCCTTACGCAGGGGATCTGTTCCGGACCCCCTCGCGTAAGGCGAATTCCACCTATGCTTGAGCCCCATTCGCTTGAATGGGGCTCGTGCGTGCGGTGGCATGGTGGCACATGTGCGCGCCCCATTCATCTGAATGGGACGTGCTGCCTCTTTCACCCCACGCACTCCCACGCGGCTTGATCGCATAAGCTCAAAGCCGCATATCGCGCCCCCGCTTATAATGTGGGCGCATTTTACTTGGATGAGAGACCACAAATGAGTATCAGGAGCTGTAGACTATATTTCAGATGAAGGAATTGGCAAAACGACCTCTGAATATTCCTTGTCTAAGAAAGCCCTATGAAATTCATGGGGTTGCTGTAAATTGACAGGCATCTTTAAGGCATATATACAAACACTGTGATTGTGTATTCATCCAATCAAGTATTTGTCTATTTATCATTGAAGTTTTACCTTGTATATTTTTTTGGTTCTTAGTGTATTTGATATCTTTTTTGTTTTATAACCACGTTCAATATTTGCAATTATACAGATTTTGGCAATTGACTTGTAATGTTTTTAGTGCCTTGCGATCTTTTATAACCTACAGTATATGAAAAACTACTTGATCTTTATTTTAATGATATTTTAGAAGCAATATGCCACTCGTATGCCATCTCTGATAAGATATTTAGTCTTTGCAGAGGTAATTGACAGATCTTAATTGATACATTAATTGCAATATAGTTTGAAGAATATAGCCACCAATACTAAAACTCCTGTTCTCATGTCAAAGATGAAGCTTCTGAGAGTGCTCCAACTTCTAGATACTAGATGTTGATGGGTAAAAAGAGCAAAGGCCTCAATGAGTGTCCAAAGTACACTCAGAGCTCTACAGTGAAGACCTGACTTTGTTTTTTTAAAAAAACTTGCTTATTGTAATTATTTCAGATTTAAGTTCCCAGAAACAGTGCTCCCTTCTGTCCATACTCTTCTGCTCTCAAAAATGGAAATCAGTCAAGCTTCACCAACATAGAACAGCATGCTGGCAATAGAACTTATGAATTTGAGAAAGATTATTAACTAATGGTTAACATTTTTATTTAGCAAAACAAATACTATTTCTAAAGCAGTGGTGGTTGCAATAGTGTTGATTTTTAAAAAGTATGTGCTTATTTTAAATAAAATGGACAGCACAATGATGGTGTATAGGGGAAAGTTTTAACAATGCTTAGTGAACCTTTTGAAGATTCTAGCCACCATGGAAAGATAGAGGACAATGCTTACAGTATGTGCTAAAGAGCCACACATGCCATTGCCAAAAACATCTTTTCATATAGCCCCAGTGTGGCTTTCCTTACTATAAGGCAGAATTATTCAACTGCCTCAGGTGACAAATAGTGTGAGGAAACTACAGCACCATCCAACTCTTCATCTCTGCTAGAGGATAATGCTTTATGTGTGCCACGTGGCCTGTCCTGTACCCTCTAAAGTAGCTCAGTGACCGTCACTGGTGTTGATGTAAAATTAAACCAGTCCATTTTATTTCAATATTGTAGATAGTGACATCCACTTCAACCTTTATGTAAACTAAGAAAGCATTTTCAGCTATCCCCAAATTCCACATGATTTCAATATGATTTTATTGTAATTAGTCTCACAGTGTCCATACTGTTCATATTTTAGAAACAGGCAACTCTCACTGAGGCCAAGTACAGGTGTAAAATAAATGTTTAGAGAGGAAAATGAGCCACAGGATCACACAATCCCATTCCTTCTCTCCCTAACCTCTTGTATACAAACCCCTCTTGCTTTAGTTTTGTGGTAAATAACTAAACCAGATTAATAATAAGAAGGTGATGCTCCCAGTACCACTCATCTGAGAGTCTTGATTGCTGCTGTCATACATTATCCTGAAACTGTTGCTAGCATCATTTTATTGATGTTGCTAGTTTTAAATTTCTTTTCCTACTGCTTTTGCAACAATTATTTGTACTATGTACAATGTCATAGACAAGATTGCAATTTTTCAAATTTGCTACCTTTTGCTGCAGAAGGAGTAAAGCAACAGATGGGAATACCTTCACTGGCATCCTCTTCAAGATGATAGGAATAAAGGGAGATATGCTTATCAGGACTACACCAAAACATTTTGCTGCCTGAGGTAGCCAACAGGGTACCTCTCTGTCATGCTACATAGAGAATATGATTGGACTGCCATTTGAATATTATTTTAATACTGGTAATACTACATAGAATGATATTCTCCACACACATGAGGGCAACAGACCTATTTAGGTGATCAGGGCAGGCTGCATAATGTGTTTGACAAAAGGGAATTGAAGGGATTGTTTCTAGAGCAGTCATCCCCAAACTTTTTTGGGCTACCACCCCCTTTCCTTTGGGCAGCAACCCTAGCACTGCCCAGTGCATATTTGATATTCAGTCTACTGTTTCCATGTAGTCATGCTTGCCACATGACCATGGAATTATCTCTGACAATACTGGCTCTCTTGACTTAGTAACGGAGATAAGCATCAGAATAGACAATGTTGTCAAGGGAAAACTCTTACCTTTAACATTTCTACTGCAAATTCATGCTCCCTGTGCACCTTGGGAGCAACAACCAAGAAGCTTCTTGCTTGTGCCAGCCGTGCAGCACAGGCGATAGGCTTCTTGGTTTCCGTTTGACTGGCTGCTTAGTCGCAGCTTCTTTTGTACCCCCATCATCCTGGCAGCAGCAACTGAGCAGCTGGCTGAGCAGTGACTGAGAAGCCTTTCACCTATGCCAGTCTTGCAGCAAAGGCCAGTTCAGACAAAAGGCCTCTAGGTTGCTGCTCAGGCAGCTACTCAGTTGCTGCTTTCAATGTGACCAGGTGCAAAGGAGAAGCTTCTCCCCAGTGAGGAGGGACTCTCAGTCCTTCATCATGGCAGAAAAAGGTGCAGCCAGAGTATCTGTAGGGGGTTTACAGAGGCCACATGCTCTGGTGTGGGCTGGAAAGGGATAGGATTTAACTGCATTTTAAGCCACATCAATACAAAAGACTCTTTCTAAGAATCTAGCACAGATACTACTTCCCCACAGTCATGCCTTCCCCACATAGCTTCAAGTGTCCACTCTCCACCAAAAAAAATATAAAAAATGTTTTTTTCTGCTGCCTCTTCTCTCAGACTGTCTGATTAAAGAAAGAAGGAGCAGCAGTGCAATTCCAACCTGCTAGCCAAGTCTCAGTGAAGCTCACAGAGCTTAAGCAGGGTCCCAAATCTGAAAACTCCCTTTTGCCACCACTTTTCTCCTATCACCATGTGCTCTAGTTCTTTGTTCCAGTCTATCCCCAAATGGTGCTGCTTTGAGCCACAGAGGTGATATCCCATGCCCTAGCCTCGCATAACTTTCCCAATCGCCACTACTAGTGAAAGATGCTGGTAAGGGAGTGAACTCACCTGGGCAGGCAAAGAGCAGGAGACACTACCACACAAAATTACAGAATCATAGAGTTGGAAGAGACCACAAGGGCTAGCCAACTCAACCCCCTGCCATGCAGGAACTCAAAGCAACCTGGACAGATGGCCTCTATTTAAAGACCTCCGGGAAGGAGACTCCACTACACTCCGAGGGATTGTGTGCCACTGTGGAACAGCTGTTACTGTCAGGAAGTTCCTCCTAATGTTGAGGTGGAATCTCTTTTCCTGTACCTTGCATCCATTGTCCTGTTCTCTGGAGCAGCAGAAAATATGCTTGCTCCATCCTCAATATGACATCCCTTCAAAAATGTAAACATGGCTATCATATCATCTCTTAACTGTCTATTCTCCAGGCTAAACATAACCACCTCCCTAAGTTCTCCTCGTAGGGCATGCTTTCCAGACCCTTCACCATTTTGGTCACCCTCCTCTGGACATGCTCCATCTTCTCAACATCCTTTTTGAATTTGGTGTCCAGAACCACAATGATCAGCGAGGCTATGTGGTGGTTTTCTGATGACCCTGAAAAGAAGTTTAATCTAATCCTCATCCCCACCATGGTATTAAAGACTGCTGATTTCCCTTATCTTTCCTGCACCAATGCTTTGAGTGAAGGGCCCACGGCCACCCCCCCTTTTCCCTCAGCACCCCCACTGCCCCTTTTATGCCTCACCACCTACATGGATCCTTCCACCACCACCTCAAGGGGGGACACACCCACTTTCGAAATCACTGTTCTGGAGAAATAGCCTTGGGGTGATGTTGTTGCAACTGCTGGCAGATGTGGACACTTTGGCAAGACAGGTCTACCCTTGTTGCCACAGCTCCACTAACTGTTGGTCTATTTCTGAACACCTATACTGCTCTGATCCAGGTTATCTGAAGGATTTTATCTCCCTATATGAGCTTGCCAGCATTCTGAGCAATTCTGGAAAAGCCCTTGTCTCTGTCTCACCACCTGCACAAAGACATGTGATGAAAATACAGGAGAAAGACTTTTCAGTGGCTGCTCCCAGGTTTTACAACTCCCTTCACAGAGACATTAGATTGGTACCCTTCTTGTTATCCTTCTGTAGGCAGGTAAAGTCTTCTTTATTTCAGCAGGCCTTTGAAGAAGCATTTCTCATGGGGAAAAGGCCCTGCAAATAGGCTGTTACAATTTGCTTTTTAATGTTTATGTTTTAAGCTGGTTTTGATGTTAGTGTTAGTTTACTTCCATTTTGACCTTTGTCAAGGCTGTATTTTAACCATAATTATTTTAACTTTTGTAAGCCACCTTAATCCTATATAAATGCAACAACAATAACAATTCTACAGATCACTCTCAATCCTTAACCTACTTTATCTCAAAGATTAGAATTATATCTTCTCTTTTTCCTACACTGGGATTCAAAATGGGTTACACAAGTTTAAACATATACAAGCTTTAAAAAATGCACGTCATACAAAAAAATAAAAAATATATAATTAATCTATCAGTAGCATTAAAAGCATCAGCTGTCAAAGGCCCATTGAAACGAAAATATTTTCAATGGCCTTCAGAAGGACAGAAGAAGGGGTGAAAGTGTAATCGTTGTGAGAAAGAAGTTCCATAGCCTGGGGGCAGCCACTGGAAAGGCCCTTTCTAATGTTCTCTCCAGATGGAACTGTGAGAGTAGCAGAGCAAAGAGAAGTGCTTCCCTAGAAAATTTTTAAAAAGACCAAGCTCATATGGGAGAATGCACTCCTTCAGATAAATTGGACTTACGTCTTATAGCCACTATATGCCATTAACAAATACTTTGAATTGTTTCCCAGAAACAGATGAGCAGCCAGTGGAGCTGTTCCAACAAGGGAATTCTGCACTTCTGGTAGCCAGCCCTGGTTAACAATTTGAACAGAGGTCTTTGGTCCAGCTGAAATTTCTGAACACTATTCAAAGACATCCCAGCATAGAGCATATTATAGTAATGCAAACAAAACATAATTAAGAAATGTGTCACCATGATTGGATCCAACATTTTTAGGAATGGGCATGACCAACACCCCCACCTTAACTGTGGACAATCATCCCTGGTCACCAACAAAACCTGGTTTCTAGGCTCAGGGCTGAATCCAGAACCACATCATTCGTTGCAAAGCTACATTTTCAATATAGCTACACTAATATTTCTAGTGCCATCAAACTGCATTCACTTGTTTCAAAAAGTGAATCCTTACATTCCTGTTTTTCAAAATAACTTTTTATTGTTGTTATTGTTAGGTGCCTTCAAGTCATTTTCAACTTATGGTGACCCTAAGGTAAGAATATCCTGGGGGTTTCTTGGCAAGTTTCTTCAGAGAGGGTTTGTCTTTACCATTGCAAAACAAATTCTGGCCTTAGTTTTCAACAAGCCACTGGATATGTATCCAGCAGCCAAGACACAAGCTATCACACAAGCACATAAGAACAGATGACCTTTGAGGTTCTTTCCAATTCTGACATTCTGTGGTTTTGTTATTCTATCATCAGCTTGTGAAACAATATGATACTCCTTTGGGATAATCTTTCAGCATGAAATGTGCAATTCACATTACCTCACAGCCAGCTTTATCTTAGAGGATGCTGATATAAGTGCTCAATTTTCTTAGTTATCTATATAAAGCAATTTCCCTCCCTTATTTTGTTTCCTTTTTTTATTTTAAATAACTAGGTTGCAAAAGTTTTGTTTGAGAAAAGTAGTTTGCTAGAAATCATCTAAGCTTCCTCATTATAGCTTGTGAATTGGTCAATTTGATCCAAATCTATCAATTGAGTGGACCCAGTCAAGCTGTAAATTCTTTAGAGAATGTTTAAGAACTAAAATGTGTGCAGGCAAGCTTCAGTTACGGAAGTGGAAAGGCAATACAGTCTGGGAAAACAGATTTTTTTTCTCCCCTTCATGAGAAGACACTCTAACAGCTTAACACAAAATACTTTAAAAACTGCCATCTGTGCCTGGGCCCTCTTGACATAGATAATAGTTCCTTTGCTGAGAGACAGTTACAATTTTGAATGAAACACCAGGGAGAGAGAGCAAGGGTACTTCAGAAACAGCAAATCTCTATAGCTTTGGATAAGATAATGTAACAAACATTCGTACTTTACACAGAGTGAAAAACACTCAGTGTAGGCCAACTATTAATTTACATTTGTAGTCCTACTAAAATAAAATAATTGTTTCTTTAAAAAAAATAATTTGGTTAAAGTCTGCGTAACCCTTCATCATCAAGTAGGATTGTTTGATCAGTTCATAAATCCTCTTTAAAATGGTGTCAAGGGTTAATTTTTATTTGCTTCAACCAACACCTGCCAATCTCCTCAAAGCCCAGCAGCCCTCAGGAACAATCCAATATTCTTGTGTTCATATTTGTTGCAAATTTCTTTTATAGTAAGAACATGCATTCAAATACATGGAACTCAGAAAAAATTGGAGTGAATTATTGGATTATTTTTGGATCCAATTGTACCATTCACAATGTTGTTAGCAAATATTGAAAAGATGGCCCATTACCTTTTGTTGTTTTGGGTCTTCAATTCAGTTCTGCTGTATGGCAACCCTATGGGCTTCATGGAGTTTTCTTGGCAAGATTGATTCAGAGGAGATTTGCCTTTGCCTTTGCCTTCTTCTGAGGCTGAGAGATTGTGATGTGCCCAAGGCCATCCTGTGGGTTTTCATGGCTGAGTACAAATTTGAATTCTAATCTCTCAGGCTGCATCCAGACTACAGAAATAATCCACGTTGATACCACTTTAACTGTCAAGGCTCAATGCTATGAAATTCTGTGAATTGATAGACTCATTTAGCCTTCTGTATCAGAGAGCTCTGGTGTCCTATCAAACTACATTTCCCAGAATTCCATAGCATTGAGCCATGGCAGTTAAAGTGGTGTAAACTTGCATTATTTCTGCTGTGCAGATGCAGCCTCAGAGTCGCAGTCCAGTGCTCAAACTACTATACATGCTGCCACTTCTCCTAAATATGAAGCTCGGCTAGGATTTATGTAAGATCAGGAAACAAACAGTAATTGATTATGGAAATTGAGGATTTTTTATGGATGGATAGCTCCTAATAATCTTAACCAAAGTGAACATGCAGATATTATGCATGTGGAAGGAGAAGATATAATGGGAGAATGGGTTATTATAAACATTTATAAACAAACTTATGACAACCCAAAGGTGATCCTATCACCTCTGAGGCTGAGAGAGGATGACATACCCAAGGGCACCTTGGGTATTCCTGTGACTCAGCAAAGATTCAAACCCTGATCTCCCAGGCTTTTAGTCCACCACTTCAAAACACTACACCATATTGGTTTCCATTATATCCATTATATATAATGTCTTTGAACCATATGTGAGGTTGGATTATACAGAGAAGGCTTGGAAAAATAGGTACCATTTAGAAGAAACTGATGGACATTCAGCTGAGCTTGTCAGTAAACATACAGTTCATTTTTAGCAGCTTGGGAAGGAATTTGAAGGGTGTGCTGCTGGCCACTTCTATTCCAGGTTAAATTTGCAGTGGGAATAAATCACTTTCTCTTAGAATATCTTGAGGCTCTGCTTCATTGATTTCTTTTTCACCAGGAAGCCAACTTGACACTTTCTACTTAACAGAGGGAAGACACATGTCGGAATGGGATGCTGCTGGTAAAAGCAGGAGCAACAGTATATATAATTTAGGTTTCATTTGTAGACCTTAAGTCAGAACCTTTCCTTTCATGTGCAAGCATTGGCTCCTCTGAAGAGCCCAGAATACAAACAAAATAAACCAATCCAGGTTTTAACATTTTTTGCTCTACTGTACTGAAGGAGAAGAGAACCAGTGTGGTGTAGGGATTTGAGTGTTGGACTTTGGGGATCTACAGATGGTCAGGAATTTCTGCCTTGGATTGTTGCCATGGCAACTGCATGCCATGGCACTGATCCTGCCCCTGTAGAGCACAAAAAGGAGCCGTAAAAACCAGCTTCTTTTTGTGCCCTCAAAGGGGCACCGCAGCCGCAGCTGTGCGGCTTTATGACACCCCTTTGGTGCAGCACTGTTTGGGTGCTGGGAGAGATCATCCGGAGACATGGGGTGTGGTGTTATGCTGATGACACCCAAATATTCTTCTCTATGTCTCCAACTGATGCAATGACTGAGGATGGCATCTCTCCTCTGAATGCCTGCCTGGAGTCGGTAATGGGCTGGATGAGGGAAAACGAACTCAAACTGAATCCAGAGAAAACGGAAGTACTTGTGATAGGTTCCTCGGGCCTAAGGAAGGAAATTTGTCAACCTGTCCTGGACGGGGTCACACTTCCCCTGAAGGACGAAGTTCGCAGTTTAGAAGTACTTCTGGACTTGTCCCTGCAATTGACATCTCAAGTAGATGCGACAGCCAGAAGTGCTTGCTATCAACTTCGGTTGATACGCCAACTGCGACCCTACCTAGACCGAAGGGACCTTGAAATGGTGGTACACGCTCTGGTAACCTCTCGTCTAGATTTCTGTAATGCGCTTTACATCGGGCTACTCTTGTACCAAGTTCGGAAACTTCAGTTAGTGCAAAATATGGCAGCCAGATTGGTCACCGGTTCATCAAGGTTTGATCATATTACACCTATCTTAAAAGATCTTCACTGGCTCCCTATCTGCTTCCGGGCACAGTACAAGGTGTTGGTTATTACCTATAAAGCCCTACATGGCTTGGGCCCAAGTTACTTACGGGACCGCATCTCCCTATATAATCCGCCCCGCACTCTTAGAACATCGGGTAAGAACCTATTGGAGATAGCAACCTCTAAGTATGTTGCTACTTTGCAAAGAGCGTTTTCAACATCAGCTCCAAGACTTTGGAACAATCTCCCTGAGGAGATCCGCTCGGCAACCTCGTTAGAAACATTTAGATTAAAACCGAGCTTTTTAGCTGAGCATACCCAACCTGATATGAATTCCCCCCGATATGAATGACTTGCCCTGTCTGTGTATGATCCCTGCCTTGTTTGTTGATGCTATTGTTACTGTAAGATGTTGTATATTTTATTGTTTTTAGCTGCTTTTAATTGAATTTTTATGTAAACACTTCATGCTTTTTTAGTCTGTAACCCTGCTTTGATCCACCAGGAGAGGCGGGGAAACACAAATAAATTTTATTATAATTTTTTATTATTATCATGGCGTGCACTGCCTGAATGGGCGTGCACCAAGATGACACCTGGATAGTGCAGTGAGGGCTTTGAGTGTAGACTATCAGCCCTCATCCCGCCCACAGGCTAGCGCTTTTTGCCAGTCTGTAGAGGGCCTATGACTCTGGAGACCAGGGTTAAAATCCCTGCTCAACTATGGAAACCCGCTGAGTGAACTTGGCCAAGTAACACTCAGCCTCAGGGGAAGGCACAGGCAAAGGCAATGGCAATGCCCTTCTGAACAAATCTTGCCAAGAAAATTAAACCACAGAAAGCATTGCCCATGTAGAACTTTACAAAAAACTCAACAGTGATTTAAAAATTGTCCTGGACTGCAACCAGCACACACAAACATATGCCAATAAGGATGGTTCAACAAGGTAATTATGTAGCTATGCAGCTGGAAATAGTCCACAAACCTTGCAGGGAGTGAGAGAAATAGCAAACTGAAAGCCAAAGCCAAAGTCAGGATAACAGGGATCACAATAGTCAGTCCAATCCAGGGTCAGGTCAGCCAGAGGGTAGCAATAGTCCAGTCCATTCCAAAGTCAAGGAGTCAAGATACAGGGAGCTAGTGCAGGCAGCAATCACACCAAAGGATCATGCAATAAACTCTGGCACCGAGTTAGCATCTCACAGGTGGTTAAGTAGGAGATTCCCTCCTCAGTGCCAGCTGAGGCTTGTTTGCCAATTGTCTCTCAGCAATCCTCCTGGACCTGTGTCTGCCAGCACTTTCAGCCCTGTGCTGCCTAAAGGAGGGAACCTCCAAGCCTGGTTCCTCTCCAGAGTCACCACTAGGCTGCAGTACCACCAGAGGAATCCCACCAGCACTAGGGCCTGGCTGAGCCTCCTCCTCTGGGGCTGGGAGATCAGGGCTGGCTTCTGGCAGAGCAGGATTAACACCTGGTGTAGTCTCAATTACCTCTTGCACTGGAGCAGGATTAGCACCTGGTGTAGTCTCAATTACCTCTTGCACTGGAACAGGATTAGCACCTGGTGTAGCCTCAATTACCTCTCGCTGTGGAGGAAGTTATTTCTAATGTTGAGGTGGAATTTCTTTACCTGTAGCTTGAATCCATTGCTCCATGTCCTAGTTTCTGCAGCAGCAGAGAACAAGCTTGCTCCATCCTCAGGATGACATTCCTTCAAATATTTAGATTTACTGTCTTTTATCCAAGCTAAACATACCCTGCTTTCAAAGGGCATGGACTTCAGATCTTTTAACATTTTGGTCTCCCTCCTCTCAATATATTCCAACTTTCAATATCCTCCTTGAATTGTGGTGCCCTAAACTGGACATAGTGTTCCAGGTGCGGTCTAACCTTCCCTTAATTTTTGAAACTTGAATGTGACCATGAAAAGCCCATGAATAGAGGAACTTTCTGACTTCTGGTGCCCTTTCACATGTTGTTGTTGGCCTTCAAGTTGTTTCCGATTTATGGCGATCCTAAGGCAAACGTATCATGGGGTTTTCATGGCAAGATTTGTTGAGAGGAGGTTTGTCATTGCTTTATCCTGTGACTGAGAGAATGTGACTTGCCTAAGGTCACTCAGTTCTGGTTCCTCAACAATATGCACATCCCAAGATTCCATAGAATATTGCCTTGTCAGCTAATAGCACTATAACTGTGAAGTGTGAAAGCGCCTCTAAAATATTGTGTTACAGTTTATTCATGACAACAAAATACAGGTTATAGCAATCAAATTACAAAAATAATTAAAACTCTTTAAAACATCCACAGCCAATTAGCTCTACAACATATAGAGCAATATGTTTACACTAAAATTACAAAAATATTTCATAGAAAAACATCACAATTTTCCATACTCTATCCAAATTAATATAATCTGTTTACTGCAGATTCCCAGGCAGGCCTTTATCCTCAAAGTCTAATCTAAGTTTAGCTGCTTTCACAGCAAATCTAGCAGTGTTGAACATAACAGACTTAGTTGTATTAGCTAACAAGTAAGTGCTTTTCTCCAACTCTTTTTGGTTAGCTACAAGTTCTAAACTTCTGTTCAGAAATTTATCTCTTGGAGTTTTATATATCTTACAATGTAGCATATAGTGTATGTATGGTGTCTTCAATATCCCCATTTCCACAAATGCAAATACGCTGCTCCTTGGGAATCTTTTTATATTTCCCTTCAATGTAGTTGGTTTTCATTGTCTGGGTTTATGTGGCAAAGAAGAGGTTGATTTATTTCTGATAAATATTTTTCCTCTCCAAAACATACTTTTAAAAAAGGGAAACTAGAAGAGAACTTTGAAGCTCTAATGACATTAATATCCCGCAGAGCATAATGCTCTTGCATCCTCTCTTTGATAAGTTTCCTACTATGCTGTATGTCACCAAATTTTAGAATTATAGAATTAGAATTTAATTTTACCTCACATTCTAATAGCCATGAATTTTTATAGGTAGAACCTCTTTGTTAATCTACAGCGTGAGTTTCAGGACTTCCGGTGGTAATGGCGGCGTGAGAAGCGAACTTCAGGAAAGGCTCCGGAGGACGCTTGCTAGTTGTGAAGTCGGGGGCAGTTGGGGTAAGGTACCTTCTGCCCAAAGGGATCCCCCTAGGGAAGAGGGAGGCAGAGGGGCTCGGCAGGACCACCCGCCAGCAAAGGAAACCAAGAAAATTTGAGACCAAACAAACGGAACGCTGGCAGGGAAAAAGTCCGCGAGCAGCCACGGCCACAACAAGCTGTCTCAAGCCGCGGCTTGAGACGGAGGCGCCGCCACCACTTTTTTGAATCGCTTTGAAGACCTAGTTTAATCTGGATTATTACCAATCAAACTTTACTTTCTGCATGAGGATCCTCTCCGTGAAATAAACTGACAATTTGAAGCAGGAGAATGGACAGGATAAACACTTCATCAATAAGAGAAAGTGACTGTTGGCTCCGATGAGAGATTCCTTTTCCTTCTTTTTGGAGGACTGACGAACTTCCCAGAGGGAAGAATTTAAGAGATCCTATTCTTTTTCTTTTAGTTCTTCCAGCTGCTTTGTTCCAATCTCCCAAAGTTTCCTTTCCTCCCCCTCTTTCTTTCCCTCTCTTCCCCACCTTTATTCCGTTGTTCTTTACTTCCTCCTTTTTTGCCTCTCTCCTTGCCCTCCTTGTCTTCATATCTACTCCCATCCCTTTTCCCCGTTATTATTTTTTTTCCTTCCTTCTCTCTCTCTTTCCCCTTCCTCCTTTTCCTTTTCCTCTCTTCTTTATTTTTTAGGTTTGGACTACCAGAAGACGCTGCTGAACGAGGGAGGACGGCTTAAGATCAACTGGGTTGGGAGCGCCGCCATTTTCGGACCTGATCGGGGAGGAGGAGAGAGAGGGAAGAGAGGAGAGGGAGAGTGAGACGAAGCTGATGCTTGAGGAATAGAGGCTTGAAAACGCTTGTGGAGGACTGTGCAAGCTAATAATAGAAGAGGGAAGGAAGACTTAACAAACCCTAACACGGACTAAAAAGGACATAGTGGGGCAGTTTGTCTTTTCTACAAGGGTGATAATCAAATTTGTTTGAAGCAGAGAATCTGAGGTAATTTATTTTAGGTCCCTGATAAGGCTAAGGGCTGAATAGATATAAAATGGTGACGGTTTAAACCCTGAAGTTTGCCCACTGTTTTGAAAAGGGGAAATCTTTGAAGGAGGTTAAAAACAAAATAAGAGGAATTCATATTTATCCACACCTTCTTAAATTAAGCTGGGAGTGAAGAACCTCTGAAACATTTTGACATACTCTGTCCTTCAGCTTAATATAGTGAGTGCAACATTGTATAACTGTATAAGTTAACTATCTAACTTGTCATTGTTATATTCTTTCTGTTACATTGTTATAGTGATTTGCTGTGAGTAATATTGAATAGGCTATCTAATCAGAGGGCAGGGGGGAAGGGTGAAAGAGGTAGACTAAACTTTTGGTAAAGGAGGGAAAGACAGGATAAGTTCAAAGGAGTGTGGTATAACTACTCTCTCTGCTTTCTTAAGTTATACACTCCCCTACACCTCCCTGTTGCTCCTTATTTTACAGACTTGAGAAACTGTGAAGACCAAAGAATACCAATCCAGCAAATTTGATTAGTGAAGTACATTGACTTCAATTCATAAGGTAATATTTGAATAGTTGATTTATCGTATACTTAGCCCATTAAATCCAGATTGAATTTTGATTGATAACGCTATAATAATTTAACAATTAATTTAAGAAAGTTCATTAGGGTTCTAAAATAATTATAAATATTTATTCGAGTTAAATAAAGTAAAAACTTTAGAGCAATTAATTTAGAAAATTATTTAAGAGGGAATTTAAACCTGCCCATTAATTAATTAATTAATTAACTACATTTAAAATTTTAAAACTAGTGGATTAAAGGGAAATTTGTATTAAAACATTAATTCCAAAGCTGATCAGCTAGTTAAGCTCTCATTTCTTATTCGACATTTAAGATGGCTTCGGGAACCAGGAAAGCTACAGCACAAACATCACTTCAGGCGAATAGAAGACCCTCACTAGAAACAATACCAAAATTGACCAAAACAACAGAAATGGCTGAACAAAATGAATCACTTATTGAAGAAATGAGAAGACTGAATGCTATAACAAACGCTGAAATTTACAAATCGGCAGAGGACATGAAACGGGAGTTTAGGACAGAATTGGGAGAGATAAGAGCATGTTTGGACAGACTCGAGGAAGACATAAACAAAACAAAAGGAAAGGTGAAGGACTTAGAAGATAAGTCTAGCAAAATGACAAAGAAGATCGAGATGATAGAAAAAGAACAAATTGATGATCAAGAACAGATTTTACGACTCCAATTGAAGCAGAGAGAAAATTGCTTAAAACTTCGAGGCCTACCTGAAAAAACGAATGAAAATTTATACGTAGAACTTTCATCTATCCTTGCAAAATTTGTGGACGAACCAGAGGCTCAATTTCCATGGGAATTAGACCGGGTGTACAGATTAAACTCTTACATAGCCAAGACAAGGAAACTGCCAAGAGACGTTGTGGTCTATTTCGTACGTAAACAAACTCGGGATCTCGTTTTACAACAAAGCTTTAAATCTAAGCTGATAATCGAAAACAAGGAAATCATGATTTTGAAAGATATCCCGGGGAAGATCTTAAGGAGGAGAAAAGACTACAACTTTCTGGTAGATAAACTGAAGAATTACGATATCCCCTTCAAATGGGAAGAAATTGAAGGCCTTCAGGTGAGCTGGAAACAAAAGAAATTCAAAGTGAATTCAATTTTGAAAGCAAAAGAACTTCTAAACGATATACAAGAGGACCTTAAGAAGCAAGGACAAGGAGGAGGGGAAAGTACAAAAGAGGGGTGAAATTCTGCTTATTAATAATTTGTATTTACTTATAGTAACCTAATTAGTTTCAAGTTGATTTTAATATAGAGATTAATTTTGTCTGGTAGTGTTAAAAGACATTAAGTAGAATAGGTGAATCTCTTTTTATCTATCGATTTTTTCTTTTTGTGTGTGTAATAAACTTACTTACAAATTATATAAATAAAGCTTCCAACACAATAGCGAAACTTGGTGTGTGTTAAATCATTAGTAAGCTGAAAAACGTAAATTTACTATGAGAATTCTATCATTGAACGTAAAAGGATTAAACACACCCCAGAAAAGAAAGAGAGTTTTTCACTTTTTAGAAAAGAATAAAGCAGATGTGGTATGCCTACAAGAATCTCGTATTAGAAATAAAGACAAAAGACTTGTCAAGAATAAAAAACTTGGGAAAGAATATGTATCTGCTATTGATAAAAGCAAAAGTGGGGTAATCATATATGTGAAAGAGTATATAGAATCCAAAGAAATTTTTAAAGATCAAAATGGGCATTACCTGGGTGTTGAAATCAATTGGAAAGGGAAAAAATGTTTAATATTAGGCATATATGGCCCCCTTGACAACAAAAATGTGTTCTACCGTAAAATTCAGGGAAAATTGGCAAATTACGAATATGAAAATATTATAACCTTAGGAGACTTCAATGGGGTAATTGAACCCAAACTTGATAGATTTTCAAAGAAAAAATCAAAGAAATACAGGGCAAATTGCCCAAACAATTTTTTGAACTTATGGATAATTATGGTTTGATAGAGATATGGAGACATCTATATCAAAATGAGAAGGGTTACACATTTTACTCAGAGCCTCATGAATCATTCTCTAGAATCGATATGTTTCTGATATCACAAAGCTTGATCAGTGAAGTAAAGACAATGTCAATACTTAATAGAGAAATCTCAGACCATAACCCAATATTACTAACTTTAAAAGAAACTATCAAAATAAAGAATTGGTATTTAAATGAGGAACTCTTGAAGGATGATAAAATTGTTGATGAATTTAGAGAAATGTTCAAATTGTTTATCAATGAAAATCTGGATAAAGAAGTCAAACTACCCGTTGTCTGGGATGCTGGAAAGGCAGTAATTAGAGGGTTCTTCACACAGCAGAATATTAAAGTACAAAAGCAAAATAAACAAAAGATATCAATTCTGAACGATATCCTCAAGAAGAAGGAGAAAGAGCTTCAAAAAAACCCGAAAGATAAGAAAATTCAGAATGAAATTAAAGTCATATGTAAACAATTGGAAATACAATCAACATTAGAAATAGAAAAGAAGTTGAAAGAAGCGAAACAAGAGTACTTTGAACACGCTAATAAAACAGGGAAATGGCTAGCATATAAATTGAAGAAAAAGAAAGAGAAGAGAGCAATTAATCGTTTAAGATCAGATGGAAGGATAATCACACAACAAGAAGAAATAAAGAAAGTCCTTGTTAGATATTATCAAAATCTTTACTCCGAACAAACCCTAGCCCAAGAAAAAATTCAAGAGTATTTAGACCTTGTGGATCCGAATTATATACCTGATGATTATAGGGA
Organism: Sceloporus undulatus; assembly: GCF_019175285.1. Classification (NCBI taxonomy): domain Eukaryota; kingdom Metazoa; phylum Chordata; class Lepidosauria; order Squamata; family Phrynosomatidae; genus Sceloporus; species Sceloporus undulatus. The sequence goes on along the minus strand of NC_056524.1, from coordinate 52,865,919 downwards.
ACATTTAAATCAGCCCATCACTATAATGGAAGTTTGGGAAGCGATAAATGAAAGCAAATCAGGGAAATCCCCGGGTAATGATGGGCTAACCGTGATGTTTTACAAAATCTTTAAAAAAGAATTAGTAGGCCTGTTACAGAGAATTATGAATGAAGCACTAATTGGGAATTTTCCGGAATCTTGGAAAGAAGCAGAAATAGTTCTGATTCCAAAAGAAGACAAAGACAATTTAGAACCTTCAAACTATCGTCCAATATCCCTGCTCAATAATGACTATAAAATCTTCACTTCCATACTGGCCAAACGCATTAAAAAATGCTTAAGTAATTTGATTGATAAGGATCAAAGAGGTTTTCTCCCAAGACGACACATGAAGAATAATACAAGAATCTTGTTAAATGTCTTAGAGTATTATGGGAAATATAATGATAAGCAAATTGGTATAATGTTCATTGACCTAGAGAAAGCTTTCGATTCGGTTAATTGGCATTTATTAATAAATTTATTAGAAAAAATCAAGATAGGAAAGAATTTCATTAATTGGATTAAAAAGATTTATTCCAACCAAAAAGCTCAAATTAGAGTAAATGGGGAAAAGACAAGCTTCTTCAACATACAGAGAGGTACTAGGCAAGGTTGCCCACTTTCCCCATTGTTGTTCCTTTTGGTTATGGAATTATTGATAAAAGAAATCAACTCTAGCGATGAAATTAAGGGTATAAGAATTAAAAATCAAACCTACAAAATTCGGGCCTTTGCGGACGACATAATACTTTTTGTTGAGGATCCAATTAATAATATAACCAAAGTCATGGAAATCATAGGAAATTTTGGAGAAATGACTGGTTGTAGAATTAATAAGAGTAAATCAATGATTATGACCAAGAACATGAAGCCGAGTGAAGAGAAACAGCTCGAAGATATCTCAGGAATTAAGACTGGGAAAAAAACTAAATATCTAGGATTACAAATAACGAGTAAAACAGTGGATCTCTTTGAAAATAATTATAAAAAATTATGGGCCAATATAAGGCACGATTTGATGAGATGGAACAAATTAAACCTATCAATTATGGGCAGAATAGCCACAATTAAAATGATGATTCTTCCAAAAATTCTCCATTTATTTCAAACATTACCAATTTTGATTTCAGAAAAGATATTTAGAGAGTGGGACAGGGATTTGGCAAATTTTATTTGGAGAGGAAGGAAAGCTAGAATCAAATTTAAATTATTACAAGACTCCCGAGATAGAGGAGGACTAAACCTACCCAATTTCAAACTTTACTTTGAGGCATGTAGCCTGGTTTGGCTTAAAGAATGGATAAATCTAGAGAATAATAATCTATTAGAAATTGAAGCAGAAGGTATGTCCTTTGGCTGGCATGCCTATTTAATTTACGAAAAAGACAAGCAAAATAAATCCTTTCAGGAACATTGTATTAGGAAAGCATTAATCAAAATTTGGAATAAATACAAAAGAAGGATGTTTCCAACTATAGAAGGATGGGTTTCACCCCATGAAGCCTTCTATAGAAAAGAGATGGTTCGAGAGGGGAAATGGTATAAGTATAGAGATTTAATTGAAAAATGTGGAGATATTACAAATTTGAAATCAAAGGAGAAATTGAATAAAGAAGGTTGGAATATTAATTGGTTTTCGTATTCACAAATTCTGAGTAGATATAGAGAAGATATAAAACAACGAAGGGTAGAGATTAATGAAGGAAATTCGGAATTAGGGAAATTAATGTTAGACAATACAGACAGCTCAATTGGGAAAATATATAGATTATTACTAAAATACGAAATGGAAGAGGAAGTGGTTAAGGAACACATGATTAAATGGGCAAAGAACATAGGGCATCCTATAGAACTATCCCAATGGGAAAAATCTTGGCAAAATAATTTTAAGCTCACAGTTTCTCAAGGACTACGTGAACATTTTTATAAGATATTTTATCATTGGTATCTTCCACCAGACAAATTAGCAAAAATCTACAAATTAAATAATAATCGCTGTTGGAAATGCAAAAAAGAAATTGGAACTTTTTATCACCTTTGGTGGACATGTAAAAAAGCTAAGAATTATTGGAGAGAGATAAATGCTCAAATTAGTCAAATTTTAGGAAAGCCAATTAGCCTAATTCCAGAATTGTATTTATTGGGTATTTTTGACAAAAAACTGTCAAAAAGAGAAGAAAAGATCTTGTTCTATATGGTAACCACGGCACGTGTCTGTTATGCCCAAAGATGGAAAAATGAAGAATGCCCAACAATAGAAGACTGGATGTTTAAATTATATGATGCAATTGCAATGGATAAGTTAACTATAGCTCTAAGAAATGGGAAAAAAACCCAAATCAGTGAGGAATGGAATGATGTTATAAAATTTCTGGAACAAAAATGGGGTCAATCTGCAATTGTCTCTTTAATTTGAAACTTAAATTATGAAAAGAATATAGAATTTACGGAATGAAGTGTATATACATCTAGGATACTTATATACAATAAGGAATGTAGGATCCACTACTAGATAGGCAAAGATTAGAAAGTCATAACATACAATAATGGATCAGGATTGGTATAGGAAGTCATTGTATGAAGTTATAAGAAGCTACTAGTGGAATGAAAAGAAGATAGAACAGAATATGAAGAGTTTAAAGGATAGGAAAATAAGATCGTAGAGTAGATTTGAGGTGGGTAAGGTAAGTGAGAGAAGGTAGGAGTAGGTAGCAGAAGAGGAGATAGAAGAGTAGAGTGAAAGGAAAGAGGGTTGTAGAAGATGAGTCAAAAAGGAAAGGTAAAGATAGGATGTTTCTTTTTTGGAATGTAAAGAGAGAGACAAAGAATGAATAAGGATATCTATTACTAAATTATATGTATTGTGATCCATAAACTCTTGCTAGTAGATCAATAAGACTAGAGCTTAATGTATAGTCATGATAATTTTATGTTGGTTTTTTTTCCAGTTATGTATGTTTGTCTGTACAGTGGTACCCCGGGATACGAAATACCCACGTTACGAAATTTCCGGGATACGAAAAAATCCCATAGGAAATAACTGTTCCGGGTTACGAAGGTTTTTTCGGGTTACGAAAAATTTTTTGGTGCTTTTCGGCGCTATTTTACACGAAATCGCGGCTTTTCCCCATTAGCGCCTATGGGTTTTTGGCTTGCGAAGGCTTTTCGGGTTACGAAAGCGGCAGCGGAACGAATTAATTTCGTAACCCGAGGTACCACTGTATGTTCTGTTACTGTACTATGTTTTACTGTCCAGTAATATATTATGTATATTATGTATTTTAATAATAAAATTTTTGTTTTTTAAAAAAAATCTACAGCGTGAGTTTCTAATTCATTGACCAAATATTTCAGTTTTACAAAATAAGGAAATGATGCATATCAGAGGTAATAAGATAAAGGCATTAATCCAACTTCTGCTCACATATAGTTGACTGGTACTCCTGATGGAAGGCCCAATATTGTTCTTAAAAAATTATTTTGTAAGACTTCTAATTTATTTGTCTTAATATTTCTCTCTGTTCCATATGTAATCTGTGATATGACCTTTGCCACATAAATCCTTACAGTTGGCACAATTGCATTTCCACCTTTGACTCTAGCAAATTTTAAGACAGTTTGAATTGTGCCTTCAAATTTACAGCTGTCAAGTGGCTATTCCATGAGCCATTTTCAGAAAAGCAAACCCATAAGTAGTTAAATTGCTTGACCTGTTCCAGGTGAAACTCATTCACTACCCATTTATGTTTGGATGGATGTTTGTCAAAGACCATAGCCTTTGAATTTGTATAGTTCACACAGAATTGTTCTTTGTTACATACTTCCCCAAAAGTTTTCAATAATCTCATACCTATTAAATTTTGTGCCAAAAGGACCATATCATCTGCATATAGTAGAGTATTAATTTTATGATTTCCCAAGGACACAGGAAAACGAGAGGACTTTATCACACTGTTCCTCTTGGTCCATTCTGAGAAAGGAATGGAAGGAGCAGGAACGAGTACGGAACGAGTGGGGAACGGATTTTACCGCACACACCAGTGCCTCATTCATTCCATTCCCCCTCTCTTCCGTTCTCAGTCCATTCCAGAGGGGGGAATTTTTGAGAACTGTTCAGAACAGTTCTCAAAAAGCGTTCCCTCTGGAACGGAATGGGAACAGAAGAGAGGGAGAATGGAACGAATGAGGGACTGGCGTGTGCTGTAAAATCCGTCCCCCACTCGTTCCGTTTCCTGCTGGGCTGTGCTGAGAACGGCCCTGAAGACCGGTGCGATAAACTTCAGAGTTATTGACCAGTTGATCAATTATATCATTTACATAGATATTAAACAACTATGAGGCAAGCAGACAGCTTTGTCTAAAACCCTTGGAAGTTTTAACCTCTTCTGATAATTGTCCTGTTTTACTTACTCTTACTTGGATACTAGTATCTGCGTATAAATTCTTAATTAAGATTAGCAAGGATCTATCCATTCTCAACCTCCACAATTTATGCCATAATCTCTACCTGTTTATTATGTCAGAGGCTGAAGTTAAATCTACAAAGATATCATATAAATACTTTGGGAGGGAACTTGTATATTTTGCTCTCAGATGGTTCAGTACAAAACAGTGGTCAGTAGCTGATCTGCCCCATTGGAATCCAGCCTGTTCCTCACCAATTGCATTGTTTTGATCTGCCCAGTCTTTAGCCTTGGATAGAAAATAACATGTATATAATTTTGAGGTGACATCTAGCAAATTAATAGGACGATAGTTGGCTGGTAATGTTTTATCTCCCTTTTTAAAAATAGGAACCACAATACTTTGTCTCCACCCATTGGGAAATTTCCCAACTGAGTTTATAAAAGTAAAAATCTTTGTTAATATGGGGGCCTACCAGTACAAATTATCCAAAAATATCTCTGGAGGAAGCATGTCCTCTCCAGGTGCCTTCCTTCTATGTAGACTTAGAATTTGGGGCTTCACCTCACTTAGTGTTACTACTGGCTATACCTCCGTTTCTTTGATATCAGGAAGTTGAAAGCATGGCAAACGGTTCTTGCCTAAATCAGAACCAACATCAAAGTTAAAAACTTGATTGAAATAAATTTCCCATGATTTGATTGAAATAAATTTCCCATGATATGTGCATCTAATCCATATTTATATTCCTTTGATTTACTTGCCACCAATTGCCAAAATTTTGATGAATCATTTGTATTTGCTGCCAGTTCTATTTCCACCCACAATTGTTTATAATAAGAATTTTGCTTTTGTTTCAGCAATTTGCTATATAAACGGTGCTTTATTGTCAATTCCCTCAATGGAGAACTGTTGGTTCCACACTGCTCTTCATTTTCTTTCAGACATGCTGCAAACATGCCACAACCACCATAAAATTAGATAGGAGAATATCCTGTATTGCTTCTTTTAGCTGCTTTATTCTTCCATTGTGCTAATTATATCAATAAATTAATTTGTTTGACTTTATGTCAGCAAACTGTTATGGGAAGAACTACATAAAGTATTTTAACAGAATTTTAAACTGAATGCAAATTGATTCAAATGCAGTGAAAGTCAATTCTCAGATTGCAGTATTTGAGTATTGCTTTGAATAGCCCACTAGGAAAACTACCTTCCATGGAAGAGTTGGTAGTCTCACAAACTGATTTTTCAAGCTTTCACATGACTTGACTTTTGCTTGTGAATTTAGATTAGTTATGCCATATTTATTTCTGTTTTTCATAGTACTTTTCCTTAAAAACAATCCTATCAGTTGAACAGCTATGTGTGGGAAAATTTTGAAGGCCCTTGCAGAAAAAGCACATAAACATTCTAAATCTGTCACAGTTCTTTGGAGGTTTACACAGTTTTGCAGTATTTTCTTAAATATAATATACAGAAACAATATGCAGGCCTGTTAGAGTCAGTTTTGATAAATGTGGGCTTAAATAGCCTGTGTCTTACTAAATCAGTTTTCCTGCTCTGGAAAATAATTTATCTCAGACCTTCTGTGTAATGATCTTTGGTCCATAAATATAAACCATAAAATGAGGCCTTGTATAAAATAAGTTTAATATGCAAAATGAATCAATAGTACTTTATTGTCAAGTCATCTTCTGCTCTTATGGACCTGTGTTTCTTAGGGCAAAATTGCCATTCAAAGAAGTGGAATTAACTAGTGTCTGATACAATGGACTATATCTAAATTACAAACGGTGACAACATGAGCAATAAGTGATCTAACCCCAAGGAACAGCAATATACTGTTTAGATCAAGGGAAATTATAGTGCACTTTATTCTGCTTTGGTCAGACCTCACCTGGAACACTATGCCTGGTTCTGGGCACTACAATTCAAGAAGTATAATGAAAGCTTGAATGTTTTGAGAGCAGGGTGATCAAATGGTAAAAAGTCTGAAAACCATGCATATGAAGAGCAGCTTAGGGAACTGATTCAGTTTACCCTGGAGAAGTGAAGGTTAAGAGATGACATGATTTATTGCTTATTGTTGTGCCCTGGACATGACCCTGACTCATGGTGAAAATTCAGGCCCATGATCTCCCTGATTGAGTCTATCCATCTGACATGCAGTTATCCTCTCTTTCTACTCCTCTCTACCTTTCCTAGCATAATTGTCTTTTCTAATGAGTCATGCCTTTTCATAATGTGGTCAAAGTATGACAGCCTCAACTTGATCATCTTGTTTTCCAGAAAAAGATTAGGCTTGATCTGTTCAGGGATTCATTTGTCTTTTTGGCTGTTCACAATATTCTCAACACTCTCCTCCAGCACCATATCCCAAATGAGTTAATTTTCTTCCTGTTCATTTTCTTCACTATCCAGATCTCACATGTGTACATGGTGGTGGGAAATACAATGACTTGAATGATTCTAACGTTATTGCTCAGTTGTAAACCTTTCTTTCATAGCTGCCTTTCCCATTCTAAGTCTGATTTGTTGACCACAATCTCCATTTTGATTAAAGTTTGAGCCAAGATATGGAGAATCCTTGACTATTTTTATTTCCTCATTGTGCAGGTTGAATTTATGTATGATCAGAAGCCCTGGTGGTACAGTGGTTAAATGCCAGTACTACAGCCACAATGTTGTTTTCAGTTCCAGGGCTCCAAGATTGACTCAGCCTTCCATCCTTTTGTAGGTCAGTAAAATGAGTATCCACTTGTTGCAATTGGCTTACAGATTTTAAACCACTTAGAGAGAGCTTAATTCACTATTAAGTGGTATAGAAATGGAAATGTTATTGCTAAATGCTATCATTATTTTTGTTTCATTTATGTTCAGCAGTAAGCTTGCCTTTGCACTTTCTTCTTTGACCTTCCTTAGCAATTGTTCCAAGTCTCTGATATTTTCCACTGGTAATATGGTGTTATCCTCGGTCTACTTTTCCTTGAAGCTACTGAGATTGGCAGGTTTCCACTCCTCCTCTTTTCTTCTCCCCCCCCCCCCCCGGCTTATTGAGAGCAAGGTATTTTTGCACTTTGAACTCAGTTTGCAACAATTCAAGTATGCCAAGGGCAAAAGGCAGAAGTGAGAGGAGGAGAAGGAAACTGGGATATTTAAAAAACACCTGAAAAGGTGAGATGACAGAGGCCTTAATCAGGATTAGTCATGCCTAATCAAGACTGTTGGTATGGGACAGCCATCAGACTGAGTTGCAGATTCAACCATGAAGTTATGAGATATGGTATTATTAAATACCATAGGTAGAAAATGCAATTCAACTAATAAAAATAAGAATAGTAGGTTTTGTCTTCTAGATTAGTGACCCATTAGGTGCTAAAATAGTAAAGTAACTAAAAGAAGAAAGTCACTTGGGAATTAATATAGATAGACAAATGATTAATAGATAAAGAAGTCCCATGTAATACAATAAGAAAAAATTATCATAATAACAGGGACCTTACAAAGCACTGTTCATGATCCCTTTTCAATATTTTACTTATTGTTTCTCACTCACTTTCCTTTCTTCTCTTTTCTCCCTTTTGCAGCAGGCCAACCACTTTGCCTTCATTCATCACAAAGTTAAATCTATTATCATTGCCATGAGGCAGAGAACCATTAAAAAAAATAAATAAAAATAAAATAAAAAGGAGAGTAATAAAAATTCTAAATAAATACAAAATTTAGCTCTGTGGCACACTTTCACTGAAATATGAAACCTGAAAATTGCACCAATTGTGTAAACATTGTACCTGGAAACCAGTCTTTCCATTGCTGTTTTGGTGTTTACTTATGTTTTGCCAAATAGAAATCCTTGCCTTAAGCTTAGAGCACTTTGAGCCACAAAGCCAAGAGAGAATGTGCCCCCAATTTATAACAGAAGCAACTATCTCTTTTTAGCTGAGTAATAGCAGTTTCCAAGTAGCTGCTTCACCACAAATTCAAGTAAGTTTTAAATAAGAGAAACAGGAGTGCTACTGTCCTTGGTCCTGATTCTCAAGCTGTTGTCATTGAGAATTTTGCCCATTATGTTAAGAATGCAATCACAGGCTCCATTTTTATTCATAACTGGGGTGAACGTCAGAATGGTGTCAGTGAAATCATCATGACCCTAGTTTGAAATTCTTGTCTAATTGTTGGTCTCATGGAATGAAATTATTACCTGTGTCCAAATAAAGAGACACAAAACCTCAGGGATGCTGGTATCATTTCCATGCATGAAAAGCAGTCCCAAATGTTTCTTATGCGTGGAAGAGAGAACCCAGAATGTCAATGGATAGGAAAATGGAACTGATTCTGGGCAAAGTCTAGTGGCAAAAAGTTTGGGTGTGTTTTGTGGTTGTTGTTTAGCCTATACAAGACTTTGGACTGAATGAATTCCACCTTGACATTTGCACTTAAAAAAGAAACTCTGGAAATTTTTGACATAGCAGAGAGTATTTGAAGACCTACAGAACTGTCAGGCAGTTGGCCCAAGATACAGCAGTTCCTTGTAACCTTTTCTAGTCAGCTAGTTCAGGGTTACATTATATCTGTTGACAGTGGGAAGATTTACTACTGACAGTCAGGCTCTTTAGCACTGCTTATTGACTGCCAGCTATGGCTTTCATATTACCTTCATGGAAATTTTTTCAAGGAATCTCAACCCACTCAATTCAAGAAAAGATGAATGGAGCAATTGGAAACAACTAGTTGGAAAGAACTGCTCACTCTTTTGTGTGTGTGTGAAATTTGTCCCCTTTTTCATGACAAAAGTGTAACAGAAATGGTGTGAAATTATCCCTCACTAAATATAGTATGATTGCATTTTGGGGTATATTCTCACCTTTTTTGGTGTATCAGTGTCTTTTTAGATATTTATTTAGTGTATGGCCTTACTAAATGGGGGGAAAACATCATACAATTCAAGTGCTGACTGGTATTGTGTTATGTGCTACTTCCTTGTGCTCAGAACTAGGGAACTCAGAGTTCTTGTGCAATCAATGAGTCTTGTGTAATGAATCCAAACAAAACTGTATTGAAGTCACAATGTCAGAAATAACTTAAGACTCTTTCAGTAATTTTTGAGAAACCATTATTTCATTGGATTATAGATCCCAAAATACCCCACTTAGCATGACCACTCGCTGCAGAGTCTGGGAGCTGTAGTCCAATGTTTTCTAGGTCTCCTGCTCTTTATGCTGATGTCTATTCCCACTTATTCTCTTTCTGCTGAGAGGTGTTCTTCCCAGTTAATGTGAAGGATATGTATATTATTTCTCTTAACTCTTACTTATTAATTTGCTTATAGGGCATTTGGTTACTTTTTAGGATCTTCTCATTTTATTCGGCTCCATTTTTCACATTGAATACTTTTCCATTTATGCTTGAGAGTAGTTCAGCAATTGCAAAATATCCAATTTTCCCCATTACTAATATTACTATCCACTCACAGTATTGGCATTAAGAAGCATTTTACTCAACTGCAATTTTTGTATTGCATCTGAGTGTTTCTTTTCTCTTCTAGGTTCATAACTCATGTAGGCTCTCATAAATGTTTTCATCACTTTCCCTATGAATTTGGCTAGCACTCTTCCATAAATACTTATAAGCCTTGGTCAGCACATCCTCGTCATTATTCTCCTGGGTTTTCTGAAAAGTCTAGGTAACTTTTCTGTTTCCAATAAATATCACATAACAAATCAGCTCTTCTTTTTATGTTTGTGGAATATTATTGCTATAAAAATCTGAACAAATTTTTCTTTTGAGTCATTCATGAAGCCATTCCCAATATCAAAAATTAAAAAGGAAACCTCCTCAGCTTGGCAAAAAGTACAATTTCAGGTTAACTATATAGCTTTAAATATTATTTTAATATTAATTTTATTTTTCAAACACACTGTCAAGAAAATTGTATCTTTTGCATGATTTCTATTTTAAGTTTATTTACTATTTAATTTATATACTGCTTTTCCACCAAAGAAGGTGGTGCCCAACCTGCCAAATAACAACAGAATATAAAATAAAAATAAATTGTTGATTAAAAGCTGGATATTAAAATATAGAAATATAGATTAAGATACAATTAAGACTACAACAATAAAAGACAAAGCCAACACCCAGACTTTTACAACCATTTCAGTAGATCAGCCTACTTCTGCTTACGTGTTAGTGGAAGAACAACAAAGAACAATCTAGTTTCCCACATAAAAGAGTTGTCACCTAAAAGAAGGTCCCAGATTAATACCCATTATATAAATATAGTGTGTTTACTCTTATATTGCAAGCTGTGTTGAGGAGCCTGAGGAACTGGGCAAAAATCATTAATTAAATGAATTACTGCTTCTCTAAGAATATCTGTGGCCCGTTACAGATGGGCAAAAAGTACGTACTAGGTACGTACTAGGGTTAGGAAAGGGTGTCCTTTCTGGACGCTCTAACCCTAGTACGTACCTAGTATGTACAAAATGGCGGCATCCATTCTACATGGGCGCCGCCATTAGGACGTCATGACCCCGCCACCTCCAAACAGAGCAGCGTGGAAGTGACATCCTGGCGCCACGTGAGGGCACCTGGGGTGCCCTTTCCACAGTGCCAGAAGGAGCTCCAAAACGGAGCTCCTTCCAGGTTTGTCTCACTGGTACAGCCTTTACATGGCTGCGCCAGTGACACAAATGAGAAAGGGGCTGAGTGGGTGTCCTTCGCTGTCGGGTGTCCTTGGGCATGAAGCCCCAAGGACACCCCTTTCCAGGCTGTGGGGAAGCGGCCTGGAAAATGGCATATCGGGGCCTCAGAGGCTGCCGCTGTGACAGCTGAGGCCCCGATCCGGAGGGGAAAGGGGTGGGAACAGGCCGCCCTAAAAGGGCGGTCTGTAAACCACCTGTGTCACTTTAAGGAGGGAATGGAAATGTTTTGTCAGTAGGATTTAGCAATAGGATCCTGCAGTCACCTATGAACATCTGTAGCTAATACAACTGTTCTAATTGGAGATACCGCACATGTAGTGCAACATCTGTGGTAATTGTGTGTATGAAGGCAGGCATTTGATATGCGAGCAAATTTGGTCACAGGAGTGGTATCCTGTCTATTACAGGAGTTGGAATCATGACTTAGTCCTTTGTAGATGTTGGCAAAAATTACTTTTTTATACTATAACTCGCAGAACATTCCAGTCAGCATGGTCAGTTACTCGACTATTGAAGAATTCTGAAACCTGCATCCATAAAAATAACTTTCTTACAATTCAGCCTTACTGCTATCAAATGCTTGTTTAATTTTCTTGTTATGTAAAGACATTGTATCTTGTATGCAGCAGCATCAAGAGATCTGCACATTGGTTTTTCTCCTCGGCACATAGTCTCTCCTGGTGTCAGAAATGCTACTAGAAACTTTAACAAAATGCCACAAATTCTACAGCCCCTCCTTGGACCTGTCATAGTAAAGACTTTATTCCAAGATATTCTCTAGTTCTTGGCTTTTAAGTCTTTAAATGACAAAAAAAGTATAAAGCCCAACTTTAGGAATTGGATCTAGTGGGAAGTTATACTTCATCACCACAGACATGCAAAGTAGATAAGATGCTAAATGAGATACCACGGAAGTCACTAATTTGTCTTGGAATAATAATAACACTGAAATAAAAGAGAGGACACAGTAAAAATTACATGAAAACTGGACTGGGCATATCAAAGCTTGTAACTACAAAATTGTAGAACAGAAAGGAAATTAACTTGTTACCAAAAAGATTCTTGCTTAGGCACTTGAAGATGGGAGCAAGTAATAAATAAAGGCTTGGAATGCCTTGTATCACAATGTCCTGTAGGTGGCTACAAATTACATGCTGCACCATGAAAGACAAAATGGTTTAAAATTATTTTTACGCAACGTGTTAAAAATATGTAATTTAAGCAAAATACTATTATCTCCTTCTTGAAGATGAGGATCTGAAGGCAAAGTGTATTTTTACAAGATAGACTGAATAGTGAAGTAGTAATTCTTTCAAAATTGTACAATATTAAAAATCCATATTTCTGCTTGCTCTGAACAATTTTTCTTGCTCTAAGCAATTGACCTCAGACATATGAAGATATGGTTGGGGGGCAGAATTAGCCCAAGACATTCCATTCTGAAGCAGAGAAGCAAACGGGGCCTCTGAGCTGCTCATTCCAAGTTTTGTAGCAACCAAAGCTAGTCAGGTTATTATGGCATGTGAGGCAGAAAATCCTACAGGCACCTTAACTGTAACCCTAACCCCAACGCAGACAGGAAAAATACAATGATACATTTTAATAAAGCAGAGGAGAAAGTACAATACATATAGATAAATGTATTTACTTTATTCATATATAACCCACTTTTCCCAAATAATACTGACATTTCATGCAGTATAAATAGTTATCAGTTTGCTGCCTTTTCCTGACACTCTAAATTTGCTCCTTGGTGGCCATTGCACTCTTCCTAACACCTGGACCTCCTTGTGCCTTTATGTGTCAGTGATTCCTTGACAATTTCTTCAAGGCACAGGGGTCCTTTCATCAATTGAATGACAGTAGAAGTAGGCATGATCCCATGACCCCTTTCATTATGCCACAAAATGTGTTCATTCCTATTCTGGATGGAGGAGAACATTAGGTATTGGAATTTTTATTTATTTATTTTTTGGTAAGTACAAAAGAACTAGGTTATGGAGTGGTATACGTCACTGTTATCTTTCATGCAGTTTGATCATGACAAAACATCATTAAAATATGCTTATATACTTTCATTTTCCATAAATTTCTATAAAAGAGAATAGCAGCAGTGGTTTAAATGTTGCTGTCAGAGTATAGTAATATAAATAACATTATATTTATTCTAATAATAAACAGATTGATAGGAACTAATTGAAATCTACACAACTGGAAATTAAAGTAAGAAATGTTCTAACAGAAAGGGACTACTCAATTGTGTCTAGGGGTGCCTCCCGCTTGCTTTCATGTTCGGGCAGCTTGGATAAAGTGTCAGTCAAAACTTTTTTTTCTAAGTAGGTATTTAAGTTTAAAGTTAAACTTGTAAAAGTGCTCAGCATTCCATACTCACCTGGGATTCAACCTCCTTGGAGTTTGCAATGCCTCTAAATTAAAATGATCATTCCAAATGTCAAAAGGATGTGGTGTCCTCTTCAGGAATTTTTTTCCAGGACTGCACATTCCATTGTACAGGAAAAGCTTCCCATTCGCAGGATGGCCAGCCCAACCCTGCCCCCTGAAGTTTTGGAAAGGTAGGCACAGAGTTGAATTACCCCTTCTGGATCTCTTTGCTACAGGACAGCTCTCAGAGCAACATTACTGGCATCTACATGCACAAGAAATTGTTGGAAAGGGTCAGGATGTTTCAAAATGGGTTCAGAACTAAACAAAGTTTTTAATGCTTTGAATGCCTTTTGGTACTCCAGCATCCATAGAATCGTGAAAATCAAGGCAGTCCACTCCCAAAATTAAGGGACAACTGTAATGGACAGCAGCATGAACTGGAAGTGCTCCCAGTGTTCTTCCAACCCTATCAGGATGGTCTGGGTTTTTAACCAGGGTCCCCCCCCCATTGCTATGCTGTCTATCTGTTTAAAGTTAATATGAGATTCTAAAACCAGAGCTTCCAGCCCCAGCTCTGTATCTATTAGGCACAGGCTCCCCCTGGACTGTGGAATTTTTTGCCCCTTCACTACTGTTTATATCAAATAAACACATTATTTAAATGAAATTACCATATTTAAAAATCATAACAATCTATTTTATATTTTAAGAAACATTGGCTGGAATCCTGTTAGACAGTTACAAATACATAACCCAGAGTTACATACCCTTGACTCTTTTGTGTTCACAATCCTTATGTAGCCTCTAGTTACATAGAAAATGCATAGGGACAATGAAAGTCCCCAATCCAAATTACTGTCCAACAGCCACTGTGGTTAATGGTGGGTCTGTTCTTCTGTCAGTTGGGAGGCAGCTAGCTACCATTCCCACCCTCTCCCAGCAGGTGATCTCCAGCATGAGGGGAAATTGCAGCATGGATTCCGATTCTGTTTATCAGACCACAGATTGTTCATTGAAGGGGGTGGGATGTCAGTTAGTTGCTGCCCAATCAACAGAGGAACAAACTCTCATTGGTTACAGTTGCTGATGCCCAATACATGGGGTATGGGGGGGGATTGGGATGGGAATGACTGTGCAGCACTCTAACTAGGGCTTATGCTTTCATAATTCCCCAATACAATCCTGACCCATATTTGTTTTAATTCCTTCTTTTTCACTGCAGTTTTGCAAGGTAAGAAAAAGGAGAAGACATTAGTTACATCCCCCCATGACAGAGTTTTTGGAGGTGAGATCCCTTCCCTGTTAAGAGACAAAAAACATGGCAGTAGATTGCTGGGGGCATGGCCAGAGTTGTTTTGGAACCTGCCTCCCCCAGAGTCTCATTTGGGCTGGAGCCATCGACCCTCTCTCCCACCGCTGGTGCAGTATGAAGTATCTTGATTGCTTCTGGGCTGGGTAGAATTTTTCCCCTTTTCCACAGGCTTTTTAGCCTACTCCATATTGTTTCCAGCTGGAAATGAGAAATTGTTTTGGGTGGTGTCTAAATAGGTTGCCACTTGGCAGGCGTGGGGAGTGATTCATAGTTTGGCGAGCACCTCATAGGACATCGCTTGGGTGGAAGGAAACTACCTGTTTTAGTTCTTGGGACTTGGGAGGTGGCAGAAAAATATTGCCCTTAAGGCTGGCCTGAAATATAAACCCTCTATTTAATCCTTGGGATTGGGAGTAGGACTTTTTGGTTGGTCTTCCCAATGTGGTTCGGCCAGAACCCAATCTTTGGGTTCTCGTTGAGGGCTCAGGTGTGATCGCTCAGGGGAAGCTGCAGAGCTGGCCTGGGGAATAGACCTCTGGCTGCAGCTGCTCCCACACTAGGCTCCCCCCCCCACACACACAGTTGTTGCAGTTCTTTTAAGAAATTAAATGGGTTAAGTTAATAAATGGTCCATTTTTCAACCCATCTTTCTTGTGTCTTGTCTCATTATTTCTGGGTCTGGTCAGCAAATAGGTTTAGTATGGGTTTAGTGCAGTCTTAAAACTTAAACATAAGCAGCAATTTAACATAAAGATAGCAGTTACATTCCTTTTCTGCTGTTTGTTTGCTGCTGAGTTTTTATTCAGTCATGCCTTTTCATCTACAATCTGGGCTGCTGGCTGAAAAGGAAGTAGCATGTTTGACAATGAGTATAGCCTAAATCCAATGGTATAATAGTTTCACCTTAGGGTTTCCATAAGTCAGAAATAACTTGAAGGCTCACAGCGACAATGAAGTGGTTCTCAGAATTTGTCCCTCCATGTATTTTTGAATTCTATTCCCAGAACACCAAGCCAGTGGTCAGGAATTCTGGCACCTGAAGTCTAAAACATCAGAAATATCAAAGAGTGAAGATTTCTAGACTAGAACAAATCTACTGAATCAGTTGCTGACATTGATGTTTACGTACATTCTGTTGATTCAATGGGTCTGCTTTACTTGGAAAAAGCAGTCATATTTAAGCCTATGTTTTTGGTATGGTTTTAAATATATTTAAAATAATAAATAAAAATTTTATTTATATACCGCCCTTCTACAAAACCAGGGCGGTGCACAGCATTCCATAAAATACAATACATAAAAGTTATACAATCAAAATTAAAATCCAATAAAACACTTCAGCCAGCTTGCCACTGCTGACGTAGAGAAGAGGGAGAGATTACTCGGGGCTCACATCAGGGAATGCCTGTTTGAATAAAAAGGTCTTCAGCCCCTTTTTAAACTGGGCCAGGGAGGTGGCCGAGTGGAGCTCAATGGGCAGAGAGTTCCAGAGGTTAGGGGCCGAGATGGTGAAGGTCCTCTTAGAAGTAAAGACTAATCTAGCTGCTGGAACCCTTAACAACTGCTGCCCAGATGTTCTGAGTGTGCGGGGTGGATTGTATTAGTTTGATTTTGTGTTTTTATTAGTTTGATTTTGTGTTATGTTTTAATGAAGATGTTGTTTGATTTGTGTTGTGTTATTGTTAATTTCCTGGACAATTTTGTGTGTGTGCAGAAATGAATAGCACAAATAGATGAAAATGAGCAACCTATAAAATAATAATAATAATAACTTTATTTATATCCTGCTTTTTGTTAAAACAGTCAAAGTGGCGTACAACATTAAAATGATACAGCAATATATACAATCTCCTCCCCCTAAAAAAAGGATTAAACATCAATAAAATTCCAACAATAAAATCTAAAAAAATAGTACAGTGATACATTAACAGTGGGTAGAATCATCACATATATGGTGGGATCTTTACATGGATCTTTACATGCTGGGTACTATTCTGGGAAGGCCTGCCAGAGGAGATCCATCTTGACAGCTTTCTGAAAGCTGTCTAGTAAATATACATCTGCTACTTCAGTTTTTTGTGATTGGTTGGATCAGTTACCATGACTCTTAGAAGGATATCAAACAGATCCACTCCCAGACAAATCTTGTGCTGTTAGCCCAGTAATATTTGGCAGTATCTATGATTAATTTGTGGAGAATCTGAAGCTAAGCTTAAAATGGTCACGAGTCAGACCTATGTATGTTGCCACCCTACCATGTACTATCATACTGAAATACCATGTGTACTGTCCATCTACAGAGAGAGTTAATATGCCAGTAGTACATCTATCAGTGACTGATGATATACTATACATGACTAGATCAAGATATGCAATTTCAATATGATGAAATATATGCATGCAACATGTACATAACAAAGTAGTTTGTCCATAGGTCACTACATTTCCACTTGTCCTTCAAAAACACTTGGAATACTCCTGGAGCCCACATATGCCTAGGACTGCCTACTGTGGTGGTGATAACAGAAATAAAAAGTTTTTTCCTAAACATATTTTTTTCTGGGAATGGGAGGAATGAGATTTAAACTTATTTTTGTAAGCAAACCTTTAGAACACTAATTATCTTATTTCTATTATATGCACTGGAAAAAATCAATAATACATATATTTTTTTCTTCTCCCATTTGCCTCTCTTGAAATCAAATATCATCCAAGTATGAAAATAGCTTCTAGGTAAGTTTCTAATTGCAAAGCTTAATAAGTCATTTTAGAGAAAATAACATATTGTTTATTCTAAAGCAAAGAAAAATACTGACTGATAAAATGATCAAACAGGGCTTGATCGCAATTTATTTCTGACCTTTTAATGCCTTCTGTTCCCAATGATTTTCTGTCAGTTCTGTCTAGCCTTAGCTTGAGATTCAATCCCAGAGGTGCTTTGCTTTATGTTGCCACTTGACTTTCAACTTCCATTTTTGGAATTGAAAGATAAGTAACTAATTGTCACTAAAAATCTAAGAGTCTATCTAGCACCCAAATCTATGAAGCAGCTATAAACTATGAACCTGAAAACATTACTATACTAATTTAGTAAGGAAATTCATTCATGTTAGAACTGTGCCATGGCTAACTGATGGCCACTGTCATTATTTAAGGCCATCATGATTATTATCTGCCTTCTGCTTTATTAAGCAGTTATGAATTACCTAATTTCAAATAGACTGAAATATCCTTCAGCACAGTATTTTATCTGCTGTTCACTACATATATCATGTAGTAGTCTAGCTGATCATATTTAAATTTTTTAAATAGGAAACAGAGTTTTGAAGTAACTATTTACAAATGATAAGTTATAAATATCAGCTCCTTTTTCTAATACCTATGATTGAATCTCATTACCTGACACTTGCATTAACAAAGTATGACTTCTCTCCATTTGTAGGGAGTTTTGTGATTTTGTAATGGCAACTTTTAATTGCTTTTATACTTATGGAGATGTGGCCTCCCCAAATGGTATAATATCATATGGTCTAAGTAACATATTTTCATGCTGCTTGTTTGCACTCTGTTGTGTATGTTATTTCTTGTTACTGAGAAATGGGAAAAGAAAATGTTGTGGTTTTTTTTTTAAATGTAACAATAACAGTTGCTTCTGTTTGGCCTTTGCAACTATACCTAATTAATTGTTGTGGCAGGGAAGTTTAATTTGTAGTAAAGAATTCTGAGCCTTGGAAACATGGCTTCATTACCCTAAACAAACGTCTATGGGAAAGGCATTGCATAAGGTAAAATCAAACCTAATTATGGTATCCCAGTATTTTTATTACTTGAGAAGTGTACATGAGTCATCTGCAAGAGAGGAGGAGAGAATAAATGTAGAAGACATGTAAAGGATTCTCCCTTATGGCTTGCTACTTTTCACCCACTTTTTGCCACATCATTGATCTAACAGCTAAAGAAATGCCATGTATTAAACAGTCTAAGAAATGATCTGCACTGAATTCTTAAGGTCCTACTTGCCTTTTATATAATGGCTCATGATATGATGAGGGCCAATGTGAGGGAAATCATTAAGGAAAAGTGAAGGGCTTTTTCATATACAGTGATAACCATTGAAGTAGGAAGACCAGCGTCAACATTCCCCTTAAAAATATCTTAAGCTTTGGATTTTAAGGCTTTATCTGATGGGAGAATAAACTTGAGGCTTTATCATTTTCTCTCTCTAAAACAATTATCTTATGCAGTTACCCTTCTTGTGGAGGTTCACATCACAGACATTTCCAGACTAGATACATTATCTTTCAAAAACATTACATAATCTAGGCATATACTTTTTATAAGAAACATTTCACATAGTTACAAGGTAGCTGATACTATAGTAGACTGTGGGACCAACAGTGTTGGTATCCATTGGGGTTTGGTTCCAGGACCCACCATGGATATCAAAATCCATGGTTGCTCGAGTCCCATTAAATACAGTGGTGAAGTGAACGCATCCTTTATATAAAATGGTAAACTCATACACACACACACACACACACACTATTATCAAGCAGTGGATGGTTGAATCTGTGGATAAAAAAATCTGTGAATGTGTCCACTGTATAGTACTAAGGAACATCAACTAACACAATATTTGTATTACAAGAGTACCAAGTATTTCACTTTTTATTTTATGAGGAATTCAGACATATCTCATGTAGTGTTTCTGTCAATTTAATATTTTTTATAGCATTTATGCATTTCCAACACACTGCATTAATAAGCATAGAAGAATTGACTTTTTTTTCCCTCCAGAGCTTAAAAACATTCCTTCAAGTGAAGTCGAAGGCTTTCATGGCTGGCATCCATAGTTTTTTGTGGGTTTTCAGGCATGTGGCCATGTTCTAGAAGATTTCTTCCTTATGTTTCGCCAGCATCTGTGGCTGGCACAGATGCTGGCGAAACATAAGGAAGAAAATCTTCTAGAACATGGCCACATAGCGTGAAAAACCCACAAAAAACCATTCCTTCAATGAATTCTCTGAAGATGCAGGGCCAGTCTTGGAAAGTCCCATGTCACACTACTTCTATAGGTTTCCTAGACATTTTGGCATAGACAGAATTCAAAATTGCAGAGAGAGATAAAGCTGTAGAAATGAAGAAACAGACAGAGGACAATGGACCTTCATGATGGCCACTTTTTGAAGATTACAAGAACAATGTTCTCCCGCCAATACATGAATCGAGTCCCTATGACAGGGAGGGAAGTGAACAGGACTCATGTAAAGGCCTTCATTATGAACAATGAGGTTTTCTTCAAGTTTCTTGAAGGTCGCCTACCAACACTGGGTAGGCAATTATATTTAATTTACACTTATGTCAAATTAGAAGATACATTGCAAGTCTTAAGTTTGGAGATGAAAGAGAAAAGAAATGCAAAAACACATGATTCCATATGAGGTTCAGTTTTTTTAGAAACAGATAATTTGAACATATAATTTTGAGTACTAGTCTATATTTTTACCTAATCTATGCTATGTATTATATTACCAGTGTCTATGCCAAGAAAAGAAAATATGAGGTTTCATTTAAAAGAAAAAAAAACCATGAAGGCATCATATCACACTTAAGCAAATGAGAGAGGAGATGACTAGACAACAATTCCAGAAGGAGATGGTTTTCTTGGGTGGGGGGGTGAACCTATGTATACATCTGTGTCCTTCCACACCTTTAATGTCTGTGTGCGTGAACCAAATATTTACTTAAAGCCTAGAGCAGAGATGGCCCTCCAGATGTTATTGAACTATAGCCTGCATAGTCAACAGTGAGGAATGCTGGAAGCTGCAGCTCAGCAACCTCTGGAGGCCAGAAGGTTCCCTATTGGAATGTTTGTGACCGTACTTTATGTAGTTATTGTCTATATTTAGCCATTTGTAAGAGATAATGATACAATTGTGAGGAAAATAATGCTGAGCCTTTTCAATCTGAAATTGTTTTACTGTATCTAGTATTAGAGACTATTTTCTAGAAATGCTCAGTTAAATAGAAATGCAGCCATAACCCTGTAACAGAAAGGAGAGGGGGGAACAAAACCAATGACAATAATCCAGCTCTCTGACTAAATTATGGTAAATAGGAAGTAAGTCCACAGACTCTATGGATGTGTCACTATCCAAAGCTGTTATTGCCCTTGAGTCACATTTCTAGACCTTATTGAAGAACAAGTGATACATTGTTAACGGTTAGATCAATAAACAATTATTGTTCTTTGTGAGTTGCTGAATGGGGATTTGGAGAGTTTGCAGGTAAGAGGTGTAAGTTGCCAGCGGCTGTCAAACGAACAACTGCTATACATTCTCTGTATATTATTTGATTTTTATTTTGTGGAGATTTCAATGGGAAGCTCTGTTTCTTGCCTCATGGTGTGAGACTCACATAATGGAGCCAGCAGGTTCCCCTCCTTGCCTTCAATAGAGTGTGAGGCACCAACTGTGACTCTGAATGCTTCCCATCTATGGGTCTCCGTTAGCTATTATTCATGTGAAAGGGGGGGAAATCACTTCAGTAACTTGAAGAGATTTTCTTTTGAAAATCATTTACGAATATTGACAAGATGTAGTCTCTTAAAAATAGGTGAGCCACAAGGTTACAGAGCAACTAGGAGTACAACAACCAGGTCTACTTTTTAAAAACAAAATAGACAGTTGCCAGAAAATGAAATCACTTGCAAACAATTAATGTCCCCTCCAACTAATTTAAGTCTATTTCCAATACATTCATTCCTCTCACACACCCAGGAAACAGGTTCTTTTGTACTTTCTTGCCTTATACCAACATCTGTATTCAGTCCTCCTGCTCTAGGAAGTTTTGGGCTTCTCTAACAAAATCTATATTGATCTGCAGGGCATGTCAACTCAGGTGTAAGCCTTTTCTGATTCTTTTTCCTTGTCTCTCCCTCCTCCCTGTCTTCCTAAGGAAGCTATTCAGAAAAGTGTGTTCACCTCATCGGGCTTGTTATTGTGTTTGCAATGCTTTGTTTCATCAATTGTATCAAGAATGAAGCTAAGGGGCACAAGGAAAACTGGATCTATAAAATAGATCACAAATTGTTTTTTGGGTGACCTCAGTGTTGCTTTCTTCACATCTCCTCCTGCTGCCTAGAGGTATAATAGTTCTCTTTTGAATCACCTCCATAGAATTCATTGGGAATAATAAGCACAAGGTGAGAGGCACTCCTCTTCCAAGCACAGTCATTTGGAGCAGGGAGGTTACTGTTTTGTCTGGGGCAGATGTTCTTTTCACTAAGAATGTGTTGAAATTGGAGTGTTAATTATCTGATGCATTGCTTTGAAGTGTAACAACAATATGTTGGCTTTTGATAGTACCTTTATCATAAGAAACATATACCAGTTCACAAATTTGAATAAGAAGAAATGTTATCTCAGTTTTTCAGGTTAATATGGATATATCAAACAAATACGTATATTTTTCCAATTTTTTTGTAGATAAGATGATACATTAATTTATCTTCTTTGTACTTTATTAAAGCATACATTCCAAAGAAGATTTGACAGGTTGGAAGAGATATCACACTGACTAACAAAACCATTTACCAGACTGTGACTGAGATGTAGGACTACTAAGTGCTTTCAAATGTACAGCACTCCCAACATATAAGAACACAGTTTTTGGCTGCTAAGGAAAGAGCTAAAGATATAAGGCTCCTCTCAGCTCAAGGAGGTGCAGTCTTAGTGAATAGTTATATATTGCTGGGTAATAAGCATAGCAAGCCCAACACATTTTACAGCCTGAGGACAAGATGAAGGAGAAAAATGTTCAGGAGTAACAGTGTCCAGGAGTAACAGTCATTCTCCTTCCTTCCTCCTTAGGTGATCAAGTTACTCTGAGTAGTGGTAGGACTAGCTCTGGTTATGTTTTTAGTGGACTTTAGTGTCTTATCACCCACTAATCTTAAAGGTGGCTGGCATTTAAAGCTTGTGCCATGCTGCAGAAATACAGCTGTTTGGAATGGCAGGATGCTATGGAATTCTGGGATTTGTAGTTTTGTGAGAGATTTATCCTTCCCTGTCAGCAAGATCTGTTGCCCCACCAAACTACAAATCCCAGAATTCCATAGCTTTGAGCCATGGAAGTTAAAGTTGTATCAAACAGCTTTATTTCTGCAGTGTGGCAGTAACCTAAGATCTAGATCTGCATCCTAGAGAAAGCACTTCTGGAATGTCAGTCTGTTAGGTAATGTATAGGCAGATATCAGGATCAGCTTTAGGCACTGTTGAACATAGCTCCTCTATACTACAGGGCTGAACTCTGTAGCTTGGAAGAGAGGGTAGCTCCTACTCCCTTAGTATAATCTTAGAGTACACTTTTGAATCAATCCTAGTGCGTTTCAAGCCCTTAGATTCTAGATGCAGTGCAAAACACCTCAAATAAATTTACTTTATACCCTTGGCCAAAAAGAAGTGCAGTTCTTGTCAGAAGCATAGTATGGGATCCACATGATTCATAGCCTGGAAGGTATGATACACTTCCAGGGTATTGATAATGTGTCAAGAAACTGGCGTAGGTTACTATTTGGTTCTGACTTCAGTGCCAGTGGATTATAAATACAGTTGGAGTGGACAGCTAGTATATCACTTTGCTTTGGTCTGTGTGCTAGCTACCTGTTCCTCTGGGCTTTGTTACTTTTCTTAATTTATGTACAGCTCAGTTCCAGTACCCTGCTTTCATAGATCCTCCTGTTGCAAGGTCACTATGACATTTCACACCTGTTAGCCAGTGTGGTATAATGTTTTTAACACTGGGCTATCACTCTGGGGACCAGGCTTCAAATCTCGATTTAGCCATGGAAACCCACTAGGTGAACTTGGGCAAGTCACACTCTCTCAACATTAGAGGAAGGCAAAAGCAAACCTCCTTGAACAAATCTTGCCAAGAGAACCTCTTGATAGGTTCATCACAGAATCTCCCTAAGTTGGAAATGACTTGAAGGCATGCAGTAGCAGCAGCAGCAGCAGCAACCACAGCCATAGCAGCAGCAACAACAAAAAAACAGCATTCTCATTCCTTCTTACTGCAGATTTAATTCTTTCTACAACTGAATTAATGTCCCTCCGCACTCAACAATTTGAAAAATGTAATATTTGTGAAAAGATTCCAAGATCCAGGAGGTGGAAAATTAGTGCAGAGAGGAAGAGAGCTTAGATTGGTTTGCTATAGCCATAGAGTTTTCTTGAAATTTTAGATCCAGGAGGATTTCCTAATAAATGTTACTTGCCCTTTCACAGCACAATTTCCAGAACTATGGAACAATTCTCCTGACCAGGACCCATAGAAGTTACCTGTAATACACATTGGCTCGAAAATGTCTTGACTGCTTCTTGCTGATCACTTCAGGAAGTCTGTTGAAGCCTCTAGAGTGCAAAGAAGAAACCACACCATCTGTAGAAATGACAAGCTTGAGAAACTACCCATAGAGAGTGTGTTTGCCAGACCTCAAAATCCTTTTTTGGGCACTATATGATACCAGTCCCTGGGGATAAACAGGCTGTGTGAAACCTCTAGGTTTGTAAAGCGTAGAATAAATACCAGGGCCAGCCAGGCTTGGAATCAGTTCTAGGAGTCTTGCCATTAGCCTTTGCCTGCTAGACAAAGCAACATATTCTCTGCTTGCTGCTTTTTTGGCTCCAATTTCCAGGCCAGCAACTTTGGAGGCCCTGAGCTACAGAAAGCACCATCAAAGTCTGGACTGAGGTGCAGGCATTCAGAGCCTGTCCTGGATGAATGGGTCTGTCAATCTAGGCAGGTATCATACCATGTTTCCCTTTTCTAACAGTTCCATATCACTTTACACAGATTAATGCCTCCTCCACTTGTTTGTAGCATAAGCAAGAAGTAGCAGTCAATACATGTGCTTGGCTCTGCCACTTCTTGCAAGAGGTAATTCTAAGCATCTTAAACAATGTAGGCATGTCAAATAAAAACTGACATACCATAACACAGCTTAAGAAAAATGCTGGAATCAGAAATTTGAAGACACTTGAATTAAATTGTAAAAAAGAAAAAGTAAAATTGTAACATTTCAAGAAGGTAACCACATTTTCCCTATGAATAGCTTTAGAGGCACATTTTAATCTTTGCTTCTCTTTCAACAAGCCTGGGAAAGCATGTCTTGAATATGATCCCTTTTTTTATTGGCAAGCATGGCTGCAGATAACATTTCCTCACGTCTAAATAGCATTTCCTTAGTGCTGAGGCCCCCGATTTCTATTTTCTGAAACCAAGGCTGCAGTATGGGCTTGGTTATTGTTGTCTGCTCTGGTTAGTGTTAAGGCTCAGAGCTGAAAAATATCTACCCTATAATATCTATATGTATGTGAAATTCTTGCAGAGACAGTGATGTGACCTTCAGAATTACAACTTCTTTCCTAGCTTATATTTAACTTCTTCATATCCTTTGTATTAGTAATTAACATTCAGATCATATATCTTCCTGGAGACATGTCTACAAAAAAAGATGGTGACTTTAGAAGAAGGGCAATTTAAAATACAAGAATTAAGAGAAATGGATAGACTAACCTATCTTATTAACAACAAACCTAAAGATAAACTAGAAAAGGAATAGCTCCCAGTTCTACAATATTGGGAAGATTCATTTGGAACTAGGAAAGAATTATTGGAATATTAAAATGATCAATAATACTGAGTTAAGAACAACTTATAGGGAAAGCTAGGCCTAAATTACAGTTAAGATCAGAAAGAGGAGAGTCCAGAATGGAAGCGGGGGAAGGTGAAACAAATAAGGAAATATGATCATTCTAAGGATGGACGGACATTAAACAGAATGAAGGAGTTTTGATTCCAGTGAAGAATATTATACACAAAATATGCAATAGATGGATAAGATACATATACTCAACAAGAAACTAGGAAAGAATAAATATGGACTATAAGATAGGAAAACAAGGAGCTGAACACCTGAACAAAATATAAGAGAATTAAGTTACAATTAATAAATCTGTATAGCAAACATGCGGGGATAGAAGCCAATCTACTTGATGTACTTGGACTTTGTTTCTTTTTGCTTATATTGTATTATTTTAAATTCAATAAAATAAAATTTAAAAAAAGATTGTGAATTAAAGCTCCTTTAAATGTTCTGAACATTTGTATTCTGCAAGTTCCATAACATGAAGATACATCTGGAAGCTAAAATTTATTAAACCGAAGTTAGGGACTACGTTTATTTTTATTTATTAGGAACAACCAAAATGCTACAAAATGAAACAAAAATCTATTTCTTCAGAAGGATTAATTAGATTAACAAACAAACAAAACAAACTTCTTCATTTATATACTGCTTCATACTGAACTAACAGTGTTTAAATGGTTTACAACTGTAAGCCATAATGTTAGATGGTACTCCCTTCTGAGAGAGGTTACATTGACAGCCTTCTTGTTTTCTCTCCATAGGAGGGTTAAGATATTTATTTATTTAAGGAGGCCTTTGGAAAGAGACTATTCAGGAGAACTGGGCCTTGCAGAATTGTGCTGTACTGACTATCTCTGTTTTGTTTATTTATCATTTTTAATAGTCATGATTTCAATTGGTTTTAATTTTATGGAAAATTTAACTGAGTGTGTGCGTACACGTGTTATGTTTCATTACCTCTTGTTAGCCACCTTACATCCCAAACCAGAAAAAAGTTGTGATAAATATAATACTAATTACCATTGGGAGCTGCATAGACATTTCACAGAAGATAGTGAATATACTACAGTCATGGGCTAAGTGAGATTATTACAGCCTTCAAGGCCATATCCAGACAGATTAAAAAGACCAGAAAGTCCCAGATTTTATATCAGGGATCCATACATGTTTCGTTTATCTCAAAATATTTTCTGTCACTTCCTGGTGCAATCATAGACTTTTTATACCAGCTCACCAGGTTGGTTCATTTGAACCTAGTATAAAATTAGAAAGAACAATAACAAAATCAGGGACCTTTCAAGCAGTTTGGATGTTCCCCAAGGCTGATTAGCTGCTCCCCTGGAAACAGCTCAGAAATGTTAGCTTGTTCAATTTGCTTTGAACATGCTTTCTACTCCTTTGCCAAAAAGTACATTGCACATTGTTGAAAGGACAATTTAAAATGCAAACATTGAATAGATAGATAGAAAGATAGATATTAAACCCAACTACAATGTAAACTATTAATTTTGATGAACTGATGAATTGCATATGCTTCTATTTCTTCAAAAATTTCTTCTATTTCCCTCCATTTGAGCATGTTACGCATAAACAAACATAAATTTTAGGTTATGATCATACAATTTGTTGTGTGAGTGATGTGGGAAAATATCCGAGTCATAATGACTTTCATGTTGGTGTCTCTTCCATCTCCTACTTTGTTGTTTGGGTGATTTTCAGTATGATGAAACTCAAATTAGATCCCAAATGAGAATCATTATATAGGTTGTGGAAAGATAGAGTTATCAATTTGGAAAGACAAAACATCTCAGTGACAAAAAAAAAAAATGTCAACAATGAGATGGAGCATGAAGAAATCTTCCAGACAATGTCCATGATGAAATGTCAGTTGCAAATTGCTGCATGACAAGGTGCTGCTGCAATGAAATGGTGTATGGTAAAATGTCAGTGCAACAAAATGTCAGCTCCATACTATTGCCATGACGAAACTTGTAGGACAAAATGACATGGCTCCATGGGACTGTGGCACAGCAGGACAACTCTTGTCATGCTTAATTGCCTTTAAACAAACATAAGGTTTCTTTAACCTTCTTCACAGAACTTATCTGTGGGCACATAGCCTAATAAAAAATTAAAGTAGAAACATTTCTCTTTGGAGAGCAGTGTGCATAGTAGTCTTCTTCCTGAATATTTCCTATTAGATAGGGTTCACCGAAGCAGCTGATTCTGGCAACTGTAAGACAATAGCATAGTTAGATTACTATCTGTCCTTTTATTCAGTCAAAATACCATGTCCTTTGCAAAATCTGCCATGAGTTACTAGGGGAATGATAGTTACCTGACAATGTAGCTGCCTTGCAGTTTTCAATTATACTGTAACAAATAAAACTGTTATCTTAAAATGTGGATTTTTTAAATAGTGCCTTCAGAAAGGTGCATTGTGTGTGTGTGTGTGTGTGTGCGCGCGCGCATATGTGTTTGTCTGCGTTTGGAGTGTTTGTGTGCACATAACTTCTTGTCAACAGAAGTGTGTGTGTGTGTGTGTGAGAGAGAGAGAGAGAGAGAGAGAGAGAGAGAGAATGTGTTTATGTGAACTGAGGCATGTAATTTCATCAAGAGAAGACTCTTTTCAAAAAAACATTTTGTACTTGGTGAATAGTAAGCATGGTTTCCCCCAGATATACCATCTAAATTCAGTGGGCTATACCATACAATAGAAGCATAAAGCAAAGGCATAACCAGAACTCTCCATTTTCTCCCACAGTCAAAAGTCCAGTAGGTGTTTTCAGATATCCCATTTATACTATAAAAAAGGGGAAAGAATCTCTTGGAAGCTGATTGGTCCAGAAGGGCAATTACAAGGGGATATGAGAGTTTCTCTTTCCAGTGACCTGGCTTTGCATCTGCTACCTCCATCACTGATCAGGATAACTCTTTATCCTTTCCGAATAGAGATTAGACCCCGATAAGATGTAATAAGCAGACAATCAAGAATCTGATTGAAATTCTTTTGCCCTTTTGTATTGTTTAATCTCTGATTGATTGAGTGATTTGCAGGCAAGGTCCATGTTTGCTTTTACTTTTGGTGTATCTTTCTGACAACAGAGGTTCAACAGTAGCTGGGACTGTCCAAGATCTTTTGACCTGAATTACAACTTGAATTTTTTTCTGTCCTTGATTCTCATAATAATGAGGTGGCAACCTACAAACAATGTTTACTTTCTGTAAGGACAGATACACACTTTTCTCATTATAAGACGATTTTCAAAGCCAAGGATATTGAATGTTCTAATAGTAATGTTAGCTCTCATGATTTAATCATGAGGCACATGAGTCCCCCCCCCCCTTCAGTTTAAATGGGATGTTCTCATGATCTCAATATTTTTCATGCAAATCCTGTTATTTTTGCATCCTTTCACACTCAAGCTTAAATTGCTTGTCAATTGCATTGCTCTTCTGGAGAGCAGTGCTTCTGAGATTTGGCAATATGATTTTATACATCTATTTATAGTCATTACTTTTGCATTCTATCTCTCGACAGTGACAACATTGTATTTTATCCAAAATCTCTTCAATGAATGAGTTGACTTAAAAACACTTAATATCTGAGTGGTGATGGCAAGGGGTTCTGTAACTATTTAATTTCCAATACTCAAATTATGCCAGTAGATAGACTGTTTGCATTAGGACTTGGGAAAGAAAAAGGACAACACATTAACAAAAGGGAGCAGCGATGAATGAGAAGTCAATTGCAATAACTCAGACTATATATTTTCAAAATGTAGAACAACCTTATTAATCATTAGTATATTTGAAAGCTTGAGCATAATACTGCTGAAGTTAAAATTACCAGCCATTGCACTCTGTGTTTATCTCCTTCGAATTCAGAAAGTTTCGCTTTATCCCTCTGGTGCTAATTTTTATGACTATGAAAGGCTGTTGTTCTTAGATTAATTTGCCAACAGCCACCATGAGCCTTTTGCATGAATGGCCATTAGTTTCACTATGATAGTCCTTCTTTTTATGCTATTTAGTTTACATTTTGTACATATCTCTAGGCTTTATTTTTGGTATATATATATATATATATATATATATATATATATATATATATATGAATAAATGAATTAGAGAGAGTGAATATTAGAAGTTAAACTCAAATAGGTTAACATGACTGCACTAAGTTGTTTCTGCATAGAAATAAAGCACGAGGAGTGTGAAGTGAACAGAATGGGTGCATACTGAGAGATTTTAAGAGGGTCAGGGACAGTTTGTTATGCTTCAAAAACCGACAGTGTCCGAGATGTTCTGAGATTAGGAGATGTTCATCTGACATATAACCAGTCTCTATAGCTATGTCTCCCAGTACTGTGCTCTGAAACCCCACTTTTTAAGCACCCCCCTCCACACACACACTGAAATTTCCATGCTATAGAAGTGAGTGAGGAATCAGTGGAGATATGTCCAGATATTTTCCATAGGTCTTTGGGAAGTCTTCTCATAGATGACATTTGTACAGCACATCTCACTACAGAAAAATACTTGGACAAATCTCTGTGTGGAATCGATTTATTGTAATGAATTCTGACCATGGTAATGACTAGAAAGGTAGGTTATAATAGCATGATTTGGATTTAACCCTATCATAACTCACTAACATGATGCCATCTTGCATTTTTTAAAATTTTATCTATAAGAATAGGGATGACAAAATATGTCAGTCTCATTTTAATCTCATCTAATCCCAGCTCCATAGGTAAACCTTTTCCCTTCCTTCCTCTACAAAAATTTGTACTTGCTTTGGGAAGTGTTTATCTTGATGTATGCTTTTTCCCCATAAAACATTCTTGTGTACATTTTTCACATATACTCATTTTTGGTTATGATTATTTTTTCAGTTGTACATGTGGACTGACATCCTGTTCAGTAATTATAATGTCATTAGTCTGAATTGTGATTATATGACTCCATTTTTAAATTGTTGCACCATTCCAGTGAATGAAAATATCTTCACAAACCTACCTTTTAAGCAGTAGCATCTCTCTCCCTCCCTCCATCCCTCCCTCCCCCCCTCTCTCTCTCTCTGTGTGGGCCGCACCAGTTGACACCCCAGGAGGGGGTTGACACCCGGTTGGCCCCCTGTCCCCCACAGGCACTCCTTGGGCACACATGAGTGCCACTCTGGGCCTCAGGGGAGGGTTCTCCGACCCAGACGGGTGGCAGGTGGTTGTTTCCACAGCCACATGGCCATTTTTCCGAGCTGTGCAGCCACTTTCCCACTCTGTTTGGCTATTTCTATGGGCCTCAAAGAGGTCTTCTGTCCTTGGGAGAGAGTTGTCAAGCCTGGTGGGTGGTTGTTTCATTGGCCATGTAGCTGCTTTCCCACCCCACAC
>NC_056524.1:52801397-52834973 GCF_019175285.1 Sceloporus undulatus | reverse complement strand
AGCACTTCTTCCAGCCATGTGGCCGTTTACACGGGCCTTGGGGGGGGGGAGTCTCTGGGCCTGAGTAGAGGCCTCTGGGCAGCTGTTTCCCCAGCTGTGTGGCTGCTTTCCCATCCCGTGCAGCACTTTTGCAGCTGTGCAGTCATTTCTCCTGGCTACTCAGCTGCTTCTCCCAGCTGCGTCGCTGTTTCCAAGGGCCTCGGGGGGGGGGGGTCTCCAGGGCTTGTGGGAGGGGTCTCGAGCCTGCCCAGACAGTGGTCAGCCGTTTCCATAGCCCACATGGCTATTTTCATATGATCCTGCCCCCAGAAGTCACGTGCAAAGTCCTGCCCAGAAGCCCTGCCCCCAGAAGCCCCACCTCCCCGCACTGAGTGACACCCCAGGTGGATATGCCACTGCTTTTAAGCATGGCCAGCATGGAATTCCCAAGTGGCTGGAGAGTGGAGAGGTGAGTGATGAGATTTTCAGTCCTCTTCCAGTAGTGCGGTACTTTGTGACAAGCAGTTGTGATGGGACTCTCAAGGGGGTCCTACTGTACCTGTTACATCATACTCTGCTACTGAGAGAGGGCTGGGCACATCATTACTCATTGCCATGTTCTCCAACAGCCCAGAAATTTCTCTATTGGGGGCTTTTAAGCATGGCTTAAAAGGTTGTTGAGAGAGGCAACTACTTTTTAACTATTTCCCTCTCTGTATTGGAAGAGATATAGCTATGGTGTGGTAACACAGGATTTCAACCATGTCTGGTGGCCTACCATGTGCTTTTATTTATAAAATGTATCACAAGCTTCTGTAAGGAATGAAATTCTGGAGGAAGATAAACTGTCTTCCAGTGTCAGTTTTGGGAGGTGTGAAATAAATAGAAATGAAAATTTCAGGGTTCAGAGCCAAGGAAGTTTGTCAGGGAATTTGTTACTCTTCAAATCCTATAGATGCATCCACATTTTTTTCTTTCTCTGGAAAGAAAACCAAACAAATTATTTTACTAAATTTAACCCGAATCTAGGGAAATATTATGAAGGTGGAAACTAACAATAGTTGTCCATCTATTGGAAGTAATCCCTCATATTTTTAAATATTTCTACAAAAGATCCTTTTCATCTTTCCACCTCACAATTGATATGGACAAATAAAAAATAAAGCTAGACTCAATAAAACAAAAGGAAATTAAAAGACTCAGCAAGACAACTGAGATAGCAACCAACAACTAAAAGCTATTTTTCCCATGCTGCCAGTCCTCAGAACAATCAGTAGAGCCATTTTTCTGAGGATATCACAGCAGAAGAATAGAAAGGTGAAACCATTGGGGGGAGTAGCTACTTTCTCTGTGTTGCTCTGCATGCCCCATAACACTTCTGTTTTCTTCCTGAGGGCAGACAGTTATCAAAGCATGCCTTTTGCCAAATGGATTTTTCCCATTCAGCAAAGGCACATTTTGATGACCATCTCCCCTTGGGAAGACAACTGAAGTGCTATGATGTCATGGGGAGCAGCATGAAGAAAGCTGCTATTCTCCTGATTGGTGTCACCTTTCTTTTTCTGTGCGGTAAAGTCCTAAGTAAAATGTCTAAGTACTATTCCTAGACTAAACACCAACCCTGGCCCTCAATTTCTAGTTATGATGTTTGAATATGTTTCATCCAGCTCACCCCATCATAGGGCTGTAGCTGTGGGCCAATAAATTTCATTCAGAACTAAATAAACCATTACATGTGTTCAACTTTTTAGAAACATTTTGAGATAGATAAGAGAGTATGGCTTCAACTACCACCTATGATTATAGTATGTTGTCTCATCAGTTTTCTATAGTGGTGGAGGGGTTGTATAATCTGCTACCTGCCAGCTTTTGTTAGCCCCATACAATCAATTCAGCCAAAACCCAAACAAAAAAAGCAAATCTGGATTTAAATGGAATGGTCCATTTCAGTTCTGGAGTGAAACAACCTAATCTGAAGTGCTTTGGACTAGTGCAGGAAAAAACCTCGGTAGTGTGATTCCAACATGACCATACAAGGAAAATACCAAGGTGGTTTAAAACAGAGAAGGAGGGCAGCTGTGATTTGCTCATTGACACCTCTGTAATGTAATCTCAGACAAGAATGTCACCAGTACTTTTGATTTACAGTACTTATAAGACAGAACTATGGCAGGTTGTAAAATCAATTATTTCCTCTTGGTGTTTCTTCAGTCTGTATTAGGGGCAGAACATATAAGAGCAGTGGTGGATGTAGGCAGTTGTTGATTGTCATCTCACTTGGTGTTGCTGAATCCTTAGATTTCTTTTTAATTTTTTTTTTGAATAGCCTACCTATTTCTTTCATTTGTCTTTCCTATTAATTTGTCTGTTTAATCAGTCTGTTTCAGGTAGCAAAATCTAATCTGATTGCATGAACTGTATCCTTTCTCTCATCCTCCTTGTTACTTAGCTTTTAGATGTCACAATCTGAGTTAACCTAGAAAAGGCAAAGAATTGTCTGGGAATGCATACAGGTGGGAGCAGAATCCAGCTTTGGTCTCTGACTTCAGTGTAAGCAGCAAATAAGCAGGTGTGTCTGTGTTGGAAAAAAGAGGGGAAAATAGCCTTCAGGAAGAAATTGAGTTCTAAAGTAAATCTGGGGAGTGAGTCAGTGTGGTGCAACAGTTCAAGTGTTGGACTATGATTCTGGAGGCCAAGGTTTGAATCCCCGCTCAGCCATGAAAATTGTTTGGGAGGCTTTGGGCAAGTCACACTCTCTCAACCTCAGAGGAAGACAATGGCAAGCCCCTCTGAAGCAAGCTTGCCAAGACAATCCCATTATAGGCTTTCCTTAGGGTCACCATAAGTCAGAAATGACTTGAGTGCACACAACAACAACAAATGCACAACTCTAATTTGTGTCCCTGCTAAGTAGTTTGTCTTCTAACGTGGAACCTGGATTTTTAGTAATACTTGTGGAGTGAATGACTTGGAGTGACTTGAAATGGAAACAACCCAGCAAAATGAGAATGAGTAAAATCACCACTTTGCTTCACACATGTGAAATCTCATCCATGGTTGCGTTTTTCCAGTCTGTGAGCCACTTTTGATTGGCATGATGTAATCTATCTCACTAGGTAACTTGTAAACCCAGCTCTTCATTTGCCAAATCAAGAAAAGCAAATTTTGCAAGAGAAGAGCTTTTATGTATAGCAGGAAGGCAGGTCAGGCATTCCATCTGTAATTTATTGCACATTTGTTTCCTGCAAACATACTTAGTTAAGCGCCATAAAACTCCATGAAGAAAATAACTGGGACAATTGAATGTGAATATTTGACAAATTCCTTATGTTAACTATTAAAGAGGTTGTTTATCTACTATAAAGTTTTAGTGTTCACATGTTTCCTCAGTGCATTTTTATACCTCCTAAGATTCCCTGATGACATTTTAAATCATTGCTTCTGTTTGGTGGACTCAATTATCTGTTGATAGATTCAATTTCCAAGTTGAAGAATATATTTAATAGCGTATGCGGTTCTGGTATTTTGACCATATCTGAGATTGCTGCTGAATCAAACTACTCCAGATACACTGCACAGTCTTTCTCATCTATAAGAGGACAGTTTGATGTGCTATCAAAGAAACAACATATCAAGTCTCAGAATAACAAAGTATATTGATATTTCTCTGTTTTAAAATGCATTTTGAGGGCCTTGTTGTTTGATTTATTATTCCAGTAACCAATAAGATGAGAAATTAAGCTGCAGTTGTTGTTCACATTATTATTGCTACTAAAGTTGTGGTTGTTGTTTGGTATTGCTGATGCTGTGAAAACGGTGCTGGTGCTGGTGGTGAAGAATATAGCCACTTTACAGAATAAAAGGAAAACAGGAGGCCAACAAAGAGAACAGCATTCCAACCTCCCTGGGAAGAAGGTTCCAGAGTCTAGTGCAGCCATTGAGAAAGACCTCTTTTGTGTCCCCACCAACTGTGCTTGTAACGGTGGTGAGACTGAAAGAAGGGCTTTTCCTGGTGATCACAGGCTTTAAGAAGGCTTTAAAAACTCATCTCTTCCTTCAAGCCTTCCCTCCTAATTCTGTTTAAGAATATATTCCCCTATCGATGTATAGTATCTATGATTTTTGATTTTAACAATGTCATTGGATGTTTTTAAATTTTGCTCGCATTTAATCCATTTTAATTATGTACTTTTAAGATATGGTTTTTACTGTTCTTATTGTCTGTTTTTAACAATTTCTGTACACCGCTTTGATTGTTGGAAAAGCAGTTAATAAATGAACAAATTATTATTATTATTATTATTATTATTATTATTATTATTATCATCATCATCATCATCATCATCATCATCATCATCATCACAGAGCCCAGGGTGACTCATACAGAGATATGATCTGCTAAATAGTCTGGACGTGAGCTATATAGGGCTTTATATTTCATAACCAGCAGTTTGAATTGTGCTTTGAAACAAACTGGCAGCCAGTGAAACTGTTTCAACAGGGGCATTGTGTGGTCTTTGCAGCAAACCCAATTAACAGTCTAGCTGCAGCTCTTTTGACCAGCTGAAGTTTCCGAATACTCTTCAAAGGCAATGCCAAGTACAGCTCATTACAGTAGTCCAAATGAGATGTAAGTATCCATCATCATGGCCAGATCTAATGTCTCAAGTAATGGGCAAAGTTGGCATTCAAGTTTTAAATGAGCAAAAACACTCCTGGCTACCATAGAAACCTGGGCCTTCAGGTTCAAAGCTTAATCCAGGAGTACATCCAAACTCTAAGCCTGTATCTTTAGGGGTAGTGTAACATCATGCAGTAAAGGCTAAATCTGTACACCCTGATCTGCCTTCCAGCTCACCAAGAGGAACTCTGTCTTGTCTGGACTAAAGTTTTGCTCAGTCCATTACTGTTGACAGACGCTAGTTTAGGACCAAGACAGCCTCCTTGGATTGGGGTGGAAAGGAGTAGTTGAGTTGGGTGTCATCTGTATATTGATGGCACTGTACTCCAAAACTCTGGATGACCTCTCCCAATGTTTTTATGTGTATGATGGGGCCCAAACAGATAGGCCAAAATAAAGCTGCTTCAGGTCACTTTGGAGGTATGCTGTTTAAATGACATACGCATCTTAAGAGGCCAGAAGCTGTGCCAAATCTGTGCTCCAGTCCTCAGAACTTTAGCGTGGCTTTAGCATGGTTTCTGGCCTCTTAGGATGCATACATCATTTAAACAGCATACCTCCAAAGTGACCCGAAACAGCTTTATTTTGGCCTGTCTGTTCAGGCCCTTAAATAGCATGGAGGACAAAACAGAATCCTGAGGGACCGCACAGGCCAACAGTCAGGAGGTTAAATAGAAGTCTCCCAGCAACACCTCTGGGTTCACCCCTCTAAGTATGAATGGAGCCACTGTAAAACAATGTATTCAACTCCTATCCCAGAGAGGTGACCCATAAGAATACCATCATTGATGGTATCGATAGCTGCTGAGTGGTCGAGTAGAACAAACAGGGACCCATTCCCAATGTCCAGTTACCTTGGTATGTCATCCACCAAGACAATCAAAGCTGCCTCTGACCCATAGCGAAGAGTGAAACCAGATTGAAATGGTTCTAGATAATCTGTTTCATCTAGAAAACCCTTGATATGGGAGGCCACCAAACACTCCAGTATTTTGCTGGAAAATGGGAGGTTGGACACTGACTGAAAATGATCCATTACAGTGGGATACATGCTTTTTCAACAAAAGTGTCACAACTGCTTCCTTTAGACAAGTCAGAACTAGCTGTAAGGAAGCACTGACTACCCCTTCATCCAGTAAAAAGCAGAGATGGAAGCAATCAGTTCTGATCAGGACACTGATAGGAACCATTTTTCTATGCTTAGCAGCAAGATAAAATATTAAGTTGGAAAACTGATAATGAATTATGTCTGGTACAGTGGCAGAAAAATGTATGGCCTCTATGTTCTGGGGAACAAAATCTCAGATTTTTTGAGTTAAGACATACAGTTGTCCATATTCATGGGGGATAGGGGCAAAGGACCTCCGCAAATATGGAAAAATTGTGAATAATCCCTCCCCCATGAGAAGGTCCGCACGGGTTCCCTCCGGACCTCTGACATGCTTGGATCATGCTTGGTCTTTTTCTACCCCTCCCTTGCCTGGATCAGGTGATCCAAGCATGGCAGGGATACGGAGAGGACCCATGGGGGTCTTTCTCCCCCACCATGCCTGGATCAGGTGATCCAAACATGGCAGGGGTCTGGAGCAGACCCGTGGAGGCCTTTCTCTCCCTGCCATGCCGGGATCTGGTGATCCAAGCATGGCAGGGGTCCGAAGGGTACCCACAGGGGTTTTTCTTCTCCCTTCCATGCCTAGATTGGGTGATCCAAGCATGGCAGGGGTCTGGAAGGGACCCACGGGGGTCTTTCTCCCCCCCCCAGTCATGCCTGGATCAGGTGAGGAGATGCACAACCCCACTGGTATAGGAACAACTAGGTAGGTACTACTGGCTACAATACTTTTTTCCCCTCACATGCAAAGGGCTGAAATAGACAGCCTAGTAAAGCCACATTCTGGGCAGTGTGAGGGCATGGCGTTTAGACCTCACATGCCCCCAAGATGTCTTGAAGCCACCCAACTGTTTAGATGTGGGTGGCTTCAAGACATTCTGACAGTGCGGCGTTTATACGATGCATGCTGCTGAAGTGGCTTGCAGCTGGCTTCGAGATACTATGGGACAGGAAAAGGAAAAGGATCTTTGCCATTCCTTTTTTGGTCAGCTTCAAGGCGGATTGGGTTTACAGCGTGTGGCTGCTGTAGCCCCAATCAGGCTTCAGTGGAAGTGGCTTGAAGCCCCATTCGGGACAGCCTGTTTCACCCCATACTCTCTTTCTCTAACACATACGTCCAGATGGAGCCAGGATTGAATCTAGATTTAGTCAAAGTTGGTGTAGATACCAATAAAATCAATGGAACTTATGTTAGTTAAATGCCATTGATTTTTTGGGGTCTCTTTTCTAGGTACGTTTAATTAAGAATGACGTCTATGATCTTTGTGTTGTGTTGAACTCTATTGACATGAAGTTCTTGAAGTATAAACATCAGATAGAGAAGAACTGGAATATTTTGAATACCCTAAAGGCACCAGATTCTGTCTGATCTTGGAAGCTAAGCAGGTGTCTTATGCTCCAGTCAGCAAGTGACCCAGGAACCAGATGGTTGGAATGTAAAAGATGTCAAGGAGTTAATTCAATCCAAGTCAATCACAGGCATTCAGCAAGATAAAAACAGAAGCAAGAGAGTGGTTGTGCCTAATTAGGTCAGTGTCTTCTATTTAACAATCTCTGGGAATAACACAATCTCTCCTTTTCTCTTTGTCACTTGAGTGATGGTTTTCAGCAACTGCAACCTCCTGCTGAGGTGTAGGGGCCACCTCTCCCTCAGCCCAGTTCCTCAGACTCGAGAGACCACCAGCATCAGGAGCTGTAGATTCTGCCAATCTATCTCCTTCTTTTCTTCTGAATCTTGTGACTCCACAGGGTGAGTTG
This sequence comes from Sceloporus undulatus, assembly GCF_019175285.1. Classification (NCBI taxonomy): domain Eukaryota; kingdom Metazoa; phylum Chordata; class Lepidosauria; order Squamata; family Phrynosomatidae; genus Sceloporus; species Sceloporus undulatus. Next base: position 52,827,444 of record NC_056524.1, on the reverse strand, counting down.
TGACAGCAGGAACAGCCCTGGCTAGTACTTTTATTGGAGATTGCCAACGAATACCATCTATATGTTGTAGCTATATTTGAGAGGAAAAGCTTGGCAAAACCACCTTTGAGTATTCCTTGCCAAAGAAAATGCTATGAAATTTATGAGCTCACCATAGATCTGTAGGCAACTTGAAGGAACACACACACACACGCATGCGCACGCGCACAGACACACACACACACACACACACAGAGAGAGAGAGAGAGAGAACTAAATAAGCACATTTATTATATATTTCAGTCACCAATAAATGTAATTATAACATATCATGTACTCTGACCAGTGTTCTTTTATCCTGAGATCATTGGATACTTTAAATACCTAAAAATCAGTGTTCTACCCTGTTGCAATGGCTTCCTCTGGTATCTCCAGCAATTTTCTAGAAAGCATTTTCTGTTTTCTCGGAATTGAACTAGGATGTTTTAGCAGCATTTATCTTTCATTTAGGCTTCTGGGATTATTTACATCTCTGCAGAACTACCCCTCCTTCCTCTTTTAACATAATTTGATGGAAAGTGGTTACAGCTGTATCCAATCAGATATGACTCAGAAGCTAAGTTTCCCCACATCGTTTTCAATTTGAAAAAGACATGTTACTTTCTAGACTATTTGGAACTGAATCAGTGCTTTTTTCTTCTTTATAGCCTGAAATGGGAACATCAGACAGAAGGCCCACAGGCCTTGTCAGGCTCCTCAGAGATTTCCAGTATGGCCTGTAACACCTCTACCACACTCTCCACAAATTAGTGAAGAACCTTCACGGTACCAAAATGATGCCCTTTGTCAGCAAAATGAAATGACTCATCATCTACATGCCATAGTAACAGCAACTGGTGTGGTTTGATCCTTGTTTTGCTACAGGATATGTGATTATTATTCCTGGAATAGATATATTGCCTGAGCTTTAACAGTGCTGCCAGATCAGCAGCCCAGAAATTGCCTTTTGAATTAGCCCATGCAGGTGAATCAGGAAAAGGTTGTGTATGCTGAAAATAGGAGGCCTTGACAGAAAATGTGGGAAGAAAGAAGAACATTGAGGTCCAAAGCTGTTAGAGGACCATATTTTTGCAGTGGTGGCAGGAAGGGTGCTGAATTCAAACCCTGGTACATTTCTCACTATAGCCATGAAATCAAGGAGGAGTCCATGTGCCTGTGAGCACCCTTAGTATTTCCTGGAACACAATTTTTTAAACTAGTGGCCAATACATGTAGGAAGAAGATCAGCAATTCATTCTTGTACCATGCAGTGCCCAGGAGGATGTAGGAAAGGAATGTTTTTGCTGGAGCCCAGTTGGCTAAAGGCCAGTTTTCAGCAGGGTGTAGACTGGCCTGTTGGAGGCTCAGGGGTAGAAAGCACATGCCTGCCACCCTATTCTTTCTCTTCAGTGCTTGGGTGAATGGCAGAATGACAGGCTGACAGAAGCTTCATTGAGCCCGCCTCCATGGTTTTGGAGCAGTCATATTAATTTGCAGCTGCCCCAGTTTGGAATGTGGGGGTGGGAATCATGTTTGGTGTCTTTCATAAGGCATGCTAGGCTGTGCTAGGTTACAGTGCTGGAATATTGCAGAAAAGGTAGCAGTACCAGTGTATGGTAGCCCATGCTAGACTGTGGCTCCAGCATCTAAGGAGTTGCACTAGGTCCCTATAGCTGTCACAGTGATGTTAGTACCACTGCAGGTGATGTAGTAGCACTATATCTGTGTAGGTTGTGGTAGGCAATAGTAGTAATGGCAATTCATAGACTGGGCCATATGTGTGTCAATGAGGCCCTGCAGTACATTTGGCTGGGCAAGAATGCCAGCAACTTGGTTGGCCTCACTAGGCTGTGTAGAAGGCACAGATGACTCTTAATGGGTGTAATAGCCTGTGGATGCAGGGCAAGCTATTTATTAGTATGCTAGGTCACAGAGACCTTGTGGAATGGTGGTGGGTGACATTGGACTATGTTAACACCTGTGGAGATTTTCAGACAGAGGATAAGGATAGGAACAAAGCGGATTGCTCCCGTCCTTATCCCATCCCATTTGCACGATCGGGAGAAAGATTATCACACACCACATGCTTACCCCATTCTTCTCCCATCTGTGAAGTGTAATAGCCCTGTCATTTGGTATTAACAAGAGTTTGCATTAATACCAAATGACAGAGCCATTAAACTTAATGGACAGGCTAAGCATGCGATGTGTGATCATCTTTCCCCTGAACGTGCAAATGAGACAGAATAAGGATGGGAGCAATCTGCTTTGCTGCTGTCCTTATCCTCCATCTGATAATCTTCAGTGTTACAGAGAAGTTTCATAGGCCGTGCAGGTTGAGCTCAGAGAAATTCCATTTTAGCACAAGGCCTAAAAATAGACGTAGCAGGTTGGTGATGGTGTGACTTGTGAGAACTACCAGGGCATGCTGGGCCTCAATTGGACTTCTATGGTTGTTGAGCAGTGAGAGGCCTTTGTAGGCCTGGGAAGGACTGGACTAGGCCTGGTAGGACTTGTTGGTTTACCTAGCTTTTCTTGGTGGACTTCCTGTCCCCTGGTGTTCAGTCCCATTATTTGGTGGCTAGAAAGGTCTCTGAGGGCCCCAGGACACTAAGTAGGAGCTTGCTTGGCACATCTAGGACCAGAGTGACTGGTGGGGCCTAGTGGATGGTTTGTCCTACCAGCCTCCTCTTTTTCTTCAATGCTTGACCTACCCAATCATATTTAATGCAGTGTAAGTTCATCTAGTCAACCCATGGGACAGGGTAGGTATCCCCACCCTGTTTTTCTCCCTTGGCCTACACTGCCTTTAGGAGAATTGGACAGCTGACTTTGGGTGGTGAATCAAATTGGCAGTGACCTGGCAGGTGAGGGGGGCGCAGAAAGGATGTTTGGTGAACACCATTGGCACCCATTTAGAACCAACCCAATAGATCATGGGACCCAGGTGAGGAAGCAAATTATCCTTAGGGCTGGATGGGTGGACACCCTCACTAGGCATATGAAAGTTGAACTTTTAAAAAAAGTCTTTCCTGTATCATAAATTGATGAACTTTAGCTTAAAAAGAAATTTAAAAAGTGTTAATTCCCCTAAGTTTTTAAAAAAGGTCACCCCCCCCATCAAAACTTCACATTACAGTATTAGTGCATACGAAGTATATTGTGTAGTGTAGTATATATTGTATAATTGGCTATACAAGTATACAAAATATGCAATTATATTCAATTATTCATAATTTTACAATTTATACATTTATAGAACTCCTATTTTATTTTATTTTATTTTATTAACAGTTTGTTGAAGGTACAGATAAAATCGTAGATATATCAGGATGGAAAGACGACATGAAGTTTTTGTTTCATTTATCATGGGTTTTTTGTTCCTCAACTTTCACAAAATCCCGAACATCAGTAATGCCAGGTCAAGAGCAATTCTTGCTATCCTGGCGTTTAGTTTAATACAGTACCATCAACAAGACCTACTTTGCAGAACATTTGCAGATTTATTTCGTATGAGTGGGCAGTTCATTAGTTCACAGATCAAATATATAATGAAAGTGATTTTGAAAACTTGTCTGCAGTACTCACACTTTACAATAAAACTCTGCAAACATTGACGGATAGAAGGATCTTTGCCAGATGCTAAAATGACACCACATTAGGTACCATGGATGTTGAACACATATTCAGAGTCCTAAAGTTCCCTGCATGCAATGAGATGCTGGTGCAGGATGTGATTTCAGTTGCATTGATTCTGCTGAGATCACCTATCCATTGACAAAAACTCCAGGCACACAAGGTCCATCTTTGTTTTTGGAAATGTCATATAAGCTTCCTGTGTACATGTGCCTTCAAGTTGCCTGTAGACATATGGCAACCCCATGAATTTCATAGGGTTTTCTTAGGCAAGGAATACGCAGAGGTGGCTTTGCCAATTCCTTCCTCTGAAATATAGCTTACACTACCTTGTAATTGTTGGTGGTCCCCCATACAAGCATTAACCAAAGCTGATCCTGCTTGGGTTCAAAGGCCATTATGGTACTTAGGCTGCTTTCTACTAAGCCCAACAATGGTCAAACTCAAACACATTCTTCCTGAATTATATTTGCCAACTATACTTGAGATTTCACACAGCTCAAAATGAAATCAAAAACCTCTAATGCTGCATCCACTGAAGAAATAATGTAGTTTGACATAACTTTAACTGCCATGCCTCAATACTATGGAATCCTGGGAACTGTAGTTTTTTTCTGGCACCACAACTCTTTGTCAAAGAAGACTCAATACATCACAAAACTACAGATCTCAGTATTCCATTCCATTGAACCATACCAGTTAAAGGAGTGTCAAACTGCATTATTTCTGCCATGCAGAGGCAGCCTTAGTCCACCTGTGTCATTGAGGGATTTTTTTTATTGTTCTTTGTTTGTGTTGTTATTGTTCTTGCCAATATTGCTATTTTGTAGTCATTCTATATATTGCACAATGAGAATAAAACTATCTTTGTTGTGGAGTTCTTGCAAAGGTTCCCAGAAAACAACATCTGTTTCTTTCAGAATGAATTCATAGTTTTGAGAAAGGGAAAGAGAAGAGGAAACATTAGAAGGTATGTTCAATGATTAAAAATAGTCCTTATACATGCACACAGAAATCCTAGATTTTGAGCAGGGGGAATTCTGACATTCAAAAAACCACAAATGTATCTATTTGTGCTATATAAACTGAAAGGCATTTTATTTTAATGTTGGCACTGAAAGCTACTTTCCAGAAACACCTGGCTTGAGTAAGCTGTGTGATTGGAGAGCATCATCAGGGCAGACAGATTGTAAATGAGAAAGCATTCTGCATTCAAAAACTATTTTCAATCTGAAAAGCACGATATCAGCAAAGCAGGAACAATAACTGGAAATATCCCTATTTGCCTTATTATTAATGCTTGCTCAGTTTCACAGATTGTTCAGCATCCTTCATAACTTATTTTTTTCCCTCTGAGAGATCATCTTTCTGTTAGGGTTTTCTTTCTGAAATAAAAAAGCCATAATGTTACAAAGTAATATTTATTTATCTCTTATGATTCCTAGTTTACTTCTCCATTTCCACTCCCGTTTCCCTATTATTTCTTTTCCAGCATGCACTTAGATCACTACCCACTGCTCAGCATTAGCTCCTCAACAAGACAGAATGAATTCTTCAGAGGTGATGTGGTGTGTGTGTGTGTGTGCGCGCGCGCATGCAGGAAATACTGCTCATTGCATCTCTCACAATTCTCATTTGGACTAGTGCTTGTAGAAAATTGAACTGAACTACCTTCAGCTTTACAGCAGCTGTGAGATAATTGTTCTGATTGCTCAAGCCGAAAAAGTATTTCTTTCTTCTTCTAGTTTTGCAAATATGATAAAATAATCTCGTAAACACTTATTGCCAATATTCTAAATTCTCCCTGTATGCTTCCATACAATGATCCTAGAGTTATTATAACTGGGAAGCTGGGTTCCATGTAGAATACTATCCACTTTGATTGTATTGCCTGGGAAAATTGAATTTGGGGGAAGTGTTGGGGGGCAAGGAAGTGTCGTATAACAAAAGGTTACAGTACTTGTACTTGCTTTCTTACTACAGTATGTCGGAAACATATGAACATGGTATATTGGTGAGCTCTCTGTCCAGTCTATCCCAGTTAAATAGAACTGGTAACTTGTTTAGTAAACTTTCCCATAATAAGCTATGAACATAATTAAGATGTACAAGTCAGCACAGTCAGTACCACTGAATGTCATTGTGTCATCCACATGCTCTTTTCTTTTTCTTAGGTTTATGAGCATAATGAATGACTACGAGTTTAAAAATTACTAAATCTTCAGAAGGGATAACTGTTCTAATTGTGTTTCCCTGAAGATACATTCCTAGTTATATTATATGCTGGTGCTATTGCAAGCATTGCTGGCTGATTTGGGACTACACTGGGCTCTTGGTATCTGCTGGGGTTTGGTTCCAGGACCCCCATGGATACCAAAATCCATGGATGGTCAAGTCTCATTAAATGCAATGGCATAGTAAAACTGTGTCTCTTGTAATGGCAAAATCAAGGTTTACTTTTTGGAATTTATATATTTATATACATTTTTAATATTTTCAAGCCGTGGATGCTTGTGAATCTGTGGATTAAAAAAAGCATGGATACAGAGGACTGGATATACAATCATATAAAGGACCTGTATCTGATATCCACATGAAATCCACATGGGGAAACTAGTAGCAAGACATCCTATATGAGGAAAGAACCCTGGTAGTAGAGTGGTTAAATGCCTGCACTACAGCCACTCACTCACAAACCATAAGGTGGTGAGTTCAATACCAGCCAGGGGCTCAGGCTCGACTCAGGCTTGCATCCTTTCAAGGTTGCTAAAATGAGTACCCAGCTTGTTGGGGGCAATTAGCTTACAGGTGTAAACCGCTTAAAGACTGCTTAGGTGGTATGAAGTGGTATATAAATGAATCTGCTATTGCTATAATGTTACAAGCAGCGAGGTGCTTACTTCTCATTATTTAAGTAGAAATGTACTCCCTGACACAGTTTAGCTGAAATGGTCTTTGCCATTTTGTTCCAGATGGAGGAGGGGTACATATGAGTATAGTATGTCTATGCAGACAGAGGGTGCATCTACACTGTAGAGATAATGAAGTTTGACACCACTTTAAATGCCATGGCTCCATCCTACAGAAGACACCAACACACTTTGGCAGAGACGGCTAAAGAACTTGTAAAATGACAAATCCTAGGATTTCATAAGATGGAGCTGCAGCACTGAAAGTGGTATCAAATTGCATTATTCTTAGAGTGTAGATGCACTCTGAATTAAAGCTGGCTGTGGATAAAGCTTTAAAAACTGTGTATAGCCTGCTAGTCCTGGAGAATCCTCTTTGGATATCCAGGCAGAACCTGATTCCTCAGCCTCTATACAATGTTTGGCTATCTGCTTGTTTGTGAGATAACTCAGATTTGATTTTTTTTTTTTGCATGATTAACAGGTAGATGTGTGCAGATATTTTTCATCCATTGCATATTGTGACATGGGATTGGGATGGGAATTTAAGTAATCAGTGCAAATGGGTTATGCATACATGACTAGAAATAGGATAGTTACAAAGGCAGGACTGTATGAAGGAATAAGTAAATGCACCTAGGCAAGGGTGTAGGTGAACACTTGGATACACCTTTAAAGTGATGGGATATCCCAGAGATTTCCCACTCAGGGCTGTGAGACCTCTGGGATAGGCAAACAAACCCCTTTTTGGAACATTTGTCTTCAGGGGATTGTTTTCAGAAGGTGAGTTTGTCTTCTCTGTCATCATTGCACGATCCACTTGAGATATTTCAGAAAGAAGTAAAAATGTATTACATTCAAAGCCATCAGATATCTCACGAGTTCACAAAACACTTCCATAGCAAAATCACCCTCTTCTGTTCTGACTTGATGTGTACACTAAGCATGTAAATCTTCATGTTTTTCATCCTGACAGGCAAACAATTCCTGCAAGGAGCAGAAACATACACTCTAGAGTTTATTGCACAGGCCTGGGAAATGGAAATGGCACGGAACAGAAGGGAGCGAGAAGAGAACGGAATGGGGAAATCACACATATTACTGCATGGAACCAATCCATCCCATAGAGGCTGATTTTCAAGAATGATTCTGAACAGTTCTTGAAAATCAGTCTCTGTGGGATGAATGAGGAACGGATTAGGGACTTCCAGCAGCATTGGCGGCATTCTCCCGTGTGGTATGTGTGATTTCCCCATTCTGTTCCCTTCCCACGCCCTTCCGTTCTGTGCCATTTCCATTTCCCGAGGTCCGTGCAATAAACTCCTCTGAACACATCAGTCACATGACTTCTGCCCTTGATAGGGTGGCATTAGAGAAGCTAGAAGCCAATTAGAATAAGCTTTGGTGTCCAAATTAAAAAGCCATTAAAGAAATCTCTTGATAGTTATATGAGCAGGGTTGAAATCACACACGTTAATATGGTGTAGGTATGCAGAGTTTTTTTCTAAGTGTGAGATTCATTTGTTCAAATAATGATATGTTTAATGCACAGAAAGGGTGCATTCCAAAGTGCTTTCTTAGACATGCAGGGTGCTGGCACAATACCACCTCTGCTCAGCACTTGTCAGCTTTATTCGTTTCAGTGGAAGTAATGAAAGCATATGGTTAATTCTCCGCTGAAATGCGACATTCAACAATACTTTGCTTTGATTGGATCATGACCTTTCTCTTTGAGAATCCACTGTTTAGATTTTCTTAGAACCAGTCACAATCATAATATTTTTCAGTATGGATCCCTCTTAGATGTCTTGCTTTGATATAGGCTGATAGACATATAAGCATATTTATATTTGACATTTCTGCCCTTATTTTTAAAAGGTTAATATAAAATATGTGTAGAACTAGTGTAGCAGTCCCTTAGCAACTGGATTCTGTACTGCTCTGCTGCAGTCCATACCAAAGAGATACAAAGAATGAACCACAGTTTCATTTGAGTCCCTGCTGGTAATTCCTGCCCCTCGCACACTATTGGCATGTCAAGTGATCTAGAGTCTGTGACATCTGCAGCAGAGGCCACAGAACAAGACTTTTCTGCCGAAGCTCTTGGAGCCATTCGGGATTTGCGGAGAAGGATAAATGGAATGCTAGACTTCGAACTCAGAATAAGAAATTAAACACACAAAAAAGATATGAAGTCTGACGCTGAGGCAATCCGTTCAGCTGCTTGTGAAATCATTATTACCACATTAACAAAAAGGCCTGACCATGACAGCTGAACATTTTGTTTGCATAAATTTATTCTGTTTGGCAACATTACTGATATTTTGTTTTCATTCAGAATCTGCTGATTCATTATTCTACAAATAATAACTGACTGAGAATTCAATAGTGCAAACATTGTTCTCTTCATGCTTTTTAAAGCTTTCCAATACACATGACTACAGATGGTATATTTTCCTTGAAAAGAGGAAGCTGCTCATATTCAAAGGGAACAACTAAAAATTGGGCACTCCTATTTTGATTTTGTGTTAAAACAAAAACTACATTACAACACTTGGATGGATGTTTCTATTTAATTTGAACTGCCCACTGTAATTTGCCATTGCATTAATTTTATAATGTTCAAATTATCCTGAATACACTGTGTTTGTGTACTTATTAGGTTTTATTGTGTTTTTTTCCTAATCAGCTCAGAATGGTGAATATTAGAGGTGTGCATTAACCATAAGGTTCAGTTTAGACCCTGGTGCAGAGAGTTGAGGGAACAGTCTGATTTATCTCAGACAGATTCAGAGGCCACCAGATTTAGCTTGTTTCTGAATCTGAATCCTTTTTCAGACAAGCAAATATTCATGCCTTCTGTATACTGGCACTACAGACCAATGAATGGATGCAACCTTTTTCTGCTTGCAAAATTGGATTAAAAGTGTAGGTATAATAGCATATATGGGGAAATTAGGGCCAAGATCCTATTGTTGCAAACTGCTCATGGAATGGACCATATTGTGAGTCATTTGTTAATCTCTGTGCTCATGGAGGGAGTTTTCTAAAACCTTACACAAGTAGAAGATCAGCATTAATGACAGGAGGAGGAGAAAGCAGTGACGTGCTCCCCATAGAATGACTCATATCTGCCTATCTCTTGGATACCAGGCTATGGAGAGAGCTTAGAATCTAAGGCACTATTGAAGGAATGACTTTTAAAAGTATAGCAATAGCAATAGCAAGTACATTTCTATACCACTTATCAGTGCACCTAAGCACTCCCTAAGCAGTTTACAACGTGTAAGCTAATTGCCCTCAACAACCTGGGTACTCATTTTAGTGACCTTGGAAGGATGCAAGCCTGAGTCAAGCTTGAGCCTCCTTGGCTGGGACTGAACTCGCAACATTATGGATTGTGAGTGAGTGGCTGCAGTACAGGCATTTAACCACTGTGCCACTGTGGTTTAAATTACCCTTTTAAAAATCTGTAGGTTTTTTTTAAAGTTTGTGGTATATTGTTTTGAGTGTTGGACTATGCCTCTGGAGACCAGGGTTCAAATCCCTGCCCAGCCATGGAAGCTCACTGATGACCTTGGGCAAACTGCACTCTCTCAGTCACAGAAGAAAACAAAAGCAAACCCCTTCTGAATAAAGCCTGCTGAGAAAACTCCATGATAGAGTCACTATTGGAGTGCCATAAGTCAGAAATGACTTGAAAGCACCCATCAACAAGCATGGAATTCAAGAAATAGCTTTCCAACACTTTGTCATCATTGTCCTCATCCTTCTCCTCTCTATAATCACTGCAATGTATTATCATATGAGTTGTCTATACAGATTTGGGATTTCAAGGCAGGCAGGCAGGCAGGCAGGCAGGCAGGCAGGCAGGCAGGCATGCAGGAAAGGAAGGAAGGAAGGAAGGAAGCAAAGATTGTTCACATTTCCAATATGTTGGTATGAAAATGACAAATAACATACAGATGACCTATGTATATGTATAGTATATGTTAAACATTTTTGTGGGGAACATTTAGATTGGGGAGAACAATAATTCAGTTCCCCTTAATCTTTCTCTAGGTTTCCATGGCAATTTGTATGAAAATGGCATATGCCCCAGAGTTGTCCCTAGGCAAGAAAGCTGCAAAATTTCAGAAAGAGCAACACAGAAGCTAGGGAGTTAGGATGATTTTTTAAAATAAAAATCCAAAAAACAAGAATGCATATTCTGGTGAGTTCGCACTGACATCACAGAAAGTGCAATAGGACCGTGATAAGGACAAATGAATGCAACAATCCAATATTTGTTAAGGAAGCACTTAAAATTACACCAACCGAGGTCTCACAGATATCACCATAACAGTTATGTTCCTACTCCTTAAAGGGAGAAGTAGCAATGAGTAAGGAAACTGAAACACTCCTGACAAAATTATCCAGTCTGATGAGAAGCTAGGTGTTGACAGAAAACTACATTCTTGCCACTGAAAGTTGCTAACAAACCTTCAGGACTATTCATATTTTGATTCAGTCTGCTTTACAGTAGAGGTGCAAAAAGCCATGTCTCCCTTCCCCTTGTAAAAACTGGGTGATGCCATAATCTATAGGGACTAAGAGACACTTGTGCTGCATGGAGACATTTGTTTGGAAGTATAGTCTGCCGAATCTTCTCCCTCCATAGCTTGCAACCGAACTGAAACTAGGTAGAGCCAAAGGGGTTTTTGTTGTTAACTGAAGGTCAGAAGCCCAAGGTCTCAAGGGATGCAAGGGAGAACTGTTTCCAATGGATTCCAATAGCAAACATAAGCAGAGGAAGAGAACATCAGTTTATGGGATAGTTCTTATTTGAAGATAGCCATAAATATTGAAGGAAGAATGTCAATAGCTGGGGGAGGTCACACATTTCTGAAGCAAGCTGCTGTCTAAATGACAGGGAACTGGTAGTCAGCTAAGCTGAATAAGATTTTCATACCAGAACTTATCAAGGGTTAAGCACCAGTAAAATGTCCCTGAAGCATGTTTGAAAGCCAGTTGCATTTCTGAAACGTCAGTGAAGTATCCCATCACCTATACCACCCTGAGTCGTTTGTGGAGCATCCATTCCCTATTAATGGGCACTTTGCGTTAATAGGAAATGGTTGCTCCTCAAATGATTCAAGGATGGTAGAGGTGAGGGAACACTTCACTGATGTTTCAGAAGCACAACTGGCTTTCACACTTTCACACTTCAGGAAAGTTTTACCGGTGTTTTACCAGCGCTTAACCCATGATAAGTGCCGGTGTGAAAATCTTCTAAGAGAGTCTTAGCTGGTGTTTCTTGCTTTGGCCCGGTACAAACAGGCCCTCAGTGATGCCCTGATCACGTGCTAGGGTTGCCTTGGGGTAGAGTGCCCACACGCCCCGCAACCCTAGTACGTGATGAGGGCATAATAATGGCATGTCCTGTATACATGGGCCCCACCATTGTTACGTAAGTGCTGCCCGGCATCCGTATGGCACCGCACAGCGCTTATGTAACAAGTGCATCAGTTACACCGCCATTGTGACATAAAAAGAACCCACTTTTCACAGGTTCTTTTTCTATTGGAGGGAAGCTGTGCAGTTTGGTGGCTACAGCTTCCCTCCAGCAGAAAAACAGGACCCAGCATGCCGCCATTTTTCAGAAGTCTGTACCATGCCTTTATTTAGCTTACTGGATGTTGTTTCATGAGGTCTGTTGTACCAGGTTCAAGAAAGTGGGGGCCCTCTTCTTGGGGTGTCTCTGGTTGGGTTAAATAAGGGAGATAGAAGGAAAGAGGTGATACTATTTCGGTTTTAAAGCGCAGGGAGAAATATACCAGTAAAAGCAGAACAATAGGAGCAGATATTTTGTGGCTGGTCTACCTTTTCATTTGCCATTGGGCAACAGATCCTGGATGCTCTAGTGGAAATCTATCAGGACAAAAGTGGTGCAGCAAAATGCCAGGTCAGTGACTAGGAATAATTGTCTGATGAACAAGATGACCCTAGTATGTGTGACTGAAACTTGATCCATGTATGCCTATCAGGTTTCTGGGTACAACAACAGGCAATTTCAATGAAGTCTCTCTGATCTATGGTGAGTCCTTTCCTTACTGAGGTGCCCTGTCCAGCAGTCTTCAGAGTCTGATATGATAGCCTGCTTAACTATTTGAAGGGATGTCATACTGAGGATGGAGTAAACTGTTTTCTGATGTTCCAGAGAATAGGACACAAAGAAATGGATGCAAACTACTGGAAAAGAGATTCCATCTAATCATTAGAAGGAACTTCCTGACAGCAAAACCAGTTTGATGATGGAACACACTACGAGGTGATACAGATGAGTGCCTCCATGGCACCTGTTTTTGCCCCTCATTGGTGCCACGCCAACCCCACAGTGCGGCACTGATGCATGCCCTAAAAAGATTAACCATTATGAAGCCAAGCCCTCCCTCCAGTTCATCTGCCTTGGTCCAGGCCTTGGAGGTAGAGAGGAACTGCTGGACCTCAACCTCTTCGCCACCACCTTTCCCTTCTCCTTTTGTGTCATGTCTTTTCACATTGTAAGCCTGAGGGCAGGGAACCATTTAATTAAAAAGATTGTATGTACAGCGCTGTGTAAATTTACAGCGCTTTATAAATAAAGAATAATAATAATAATAGCAATAATAATAGCAATAATAATAGCAATAATAATAATAATAATAATAATAATAATAATAATAATAATAAGCCTCCTAGAGTGGCATCTTTTTAGGGGCACAATAATGACACTTGTGCACACTGACGCCGGTGAGCGCAGTTTGGGTGTGCAGAAACCTGTGCATTATCATCACATGCCCTGTGTGGGTGGGCCGTTGGCAAGATGGTACACGGGCTTCACTAGAAGGGCTGGGTGTGTATTGACGCCCAGCCCTTGGGAGCTCCAAAATCAGCTCCAGGATGGCACGTCTGGCCATCTGTATTGGGCCTACCTCAGAGAGTGGTGGAATCTCCTTCTTTGGAGCTCTTTAAACAAAGACTGGATGGCCATCTGTCAGGGGTGATTGTGAGTTCCTGCATAGAGGGGGGTTGGACTGGATGGCCCTTGTGGTCTTTTCCAACTTGGTGTTAGAATTGTCCAAGCCATTGTATACCCCATTACCATGTACAGATGTCAGAGTGAACAGTGAAGAAATCAGATCTGAATAAAATTAATTCATTTGAGATGTGGTCCTAGAGAAGTGTGTTGAGGATACCATGACCAAAAAGACAAACTATTGGGTACTAGCACAAATCAAGCCCAAACTCTCCCTGGAAGCCAAGATGACTAAACTGAGGCTGTTGTACTTTGTCCTCATCATGAGAAGGTATAATTCATTAAAAAAGACAATGATGCTGGGGAAGGTGGAGGGCAGTAGAAAGAGGGGAAGACTGCATGCCATATGGGTAGATTCAGTAAGGAAGACCATGGGCCTGAGCCTACAGAACCTGAGTAGAGGGGTAGAAAATAGGGGGAGCTTGGAGATGTCTCATTCATAGGGTCAAGATTGACTCGAAGGCAGCTAGCAACAAAACAACAAACCTGGTGATAGGGCAAGACAGGATTTGGTTTCTTTGGTTGCTCAGATTGTTAACCTGCTTGAGCTGGTGAAGCTGATCACAGAAGTGGTGTTGTATAATGTTTTCTGATCTCATAGCTATTAGCCTGTTTTCACATGTGATAATCAAGTAGGCAATAATTTACATCCCTACTTTAGAGGAGTTCTGCTTTGCATCAGATACTTCCTGACTCTTTCCCAATTATCCTGATTTTATTCAAGATATGTCCAAAAGTGAAATGCACACTTAATATATGGGTTTCTCTTGTCTATTATTTCTTGCAACAATTGTGAGAGGAAAGTGAAACTGACAGACAGTGACTTGCCCAAAGTCACCCAGTGAACAACATGGCATAATAAAGTTAAACTTGCATCTCTGTAATCCTAGTTTGACTGACTGCACTATGTTGAATATGTGGATTCCATATTTTTCTCCAATAAGCCTTATAAAAATTCCTTGTTCACCTTCCCCTTCTTTCCTTCTGCCTGAGTATAGAATTTCACATTTTTACTTCTGGGAAATCCATTGTGGAAGCTTTTAGTTTGGGGACATGCAAGTGCTCTTGCCATTTGGGAGATGGCAAAAGGATGAACACAGTATGTTGGAGTCAAAAGGGTAAAAATAAAAGGGGAATTTATCTGGGGATAAGTGTAAGATAGATGCATGTAATGTGTGGTGGTCAGAGAAAGATAAAATGTGTAAGAGAAAGGTGATATAAACTGAAGGCCACCACAGCATAACAAGTGATCTCACATTGTTTGCTGGGTAAGAGCTTGAAAAGTTCAAACCCTATCATGCTGTGGAGCTCAAGAGAGTTTTCTTCTTCACTTATCATTTCTCGAAGCCCAATCCTTCTGGGAGGCTGAGGAGATGCAACTTATTTCTCAAAGCAATGAACTATTCAACTCTGTTATCAGTGCTAGAATGATGTTTCTTTTAAGTAGTCTTCCATCCTCAGAGAACATCTATTATTGCACCGCAAGGAAATTTGCATGGGCTTTAGAAGATGCTGTCATTCAAATTCCCTTAGTGGAATGTTTAGGCAATTTGTAATTTAATAGAGAATTCACACTCTCTCCTTTCTTTGCTCTAACAGGTCGCCTCTATCTTTAAAAAAAAACCACAAAACATTATTTTTATGTAACAGTGTAACCCACATTGAGCATACAAAGTGCTGTGATTAAGCTGCAACCCAATGACCTTAATTATGTGTTTTCTAAAGGCTTTCCAATTAGGCTGCCAGAATTTAAAACATCTTCTTGTACTGAACTCCCATGTGACTGCTTCCCCTCCCCTTTATCAAAAAATAAAATATAGCAATCATAACAAAACTTACTGGTTAAATGTATGCTGCATTCCACCCTGTTACATTCAAGATGCATCTATACCTAAAATGTTATGTTTTCTTCTGAGCAATTCTCCTTGCCTCTGGCTCATCTAGTCCTCCCCCTGCCCAATTGATGTACATCACAGGCTGCTATATAGATTTGTGCTGTAAGGCTTTTCACTGTTCTGTAAAACTTTTCTAGTCTTAGACAACTACCTTCAAGAGATTGATTTGCTGGGAATTCAGATAGAGCCTCTCCATATAAATTTAGTTCCCCTGTTAACAAAGGAAGAACTTATTTGATGCTTTAATTTTTTTCCTAAAGATTTCATTCTCTTCACTACTATCTTCTTTTATTAGTAGTATTTGTTCTTTTTCCAATGGCACCCAGAAGATGGGTAAAGCATTCACATTGCAGCAGAGAGCAGATGTGGGTGTGTGTGGACTGGATACCTGCCTTGAAAAGTACTGTTAGATGATATCGCAGAATGAAGGGATAAAACAAGATAGACTCAGAATGAACTTGCTCTTCATTTTCTCACTCTGTCCCCTGGGCTTGCTAGTTTTATCGTGAAGTCTGAACATACAAACGGTAACCGATTTTATCTGCATGACACAGATGCGTTGCCTAGGACACTGGTAATTGGACATGGGGTTGTTCATTTTCAAGTCATTGGTTTGGATCAAGACCAGACTGACAGCAATGAGAAGTTGCTACTATCAGATGGTTGTTTGATGCTCTTTGGCCTGCTAGAAATGAGTTGGTGGCCTACATCAAAGTCCCAAAGGGGAAAGCATTTATGTCACTAAAGCCGTAAGTAACACTAGTGCTTGGGAAGGAGGAAAAAGAGCAATTATCTGGGGAATGAATTACAACTTCACCTAGACCATCGCTAAAGCATTTGCCATGGCAGAGTGAAGAAATCTGCTAGTCCTTTTGCAGCATCAATGATACAGCTAGACATTACAGTAGGCATAAGACTGACATTGAAACAAAAAGCCTTACAGGTACTTCCCCCCCCCCCCACTTCATAATATCCACACTATATGTCAAGCATTGTGCTTTACAGCCTACCTCCCACCTTGTATATATTAATCTACTAATTCAGGAACCTATGTTATCTATAACTGGAAATTGTGAGAATATTGAAATTTGTCTTTCAAAAGTATAAAATGCACCATTAAAAACATATATAACTAGAAATGATGACTAAGAGCTAATATTCGGAGCATATAATGTATTTTTATTAACTTAAAAATAATAATAATAATAATTTGTTTTATTTATATACCGCTATTCCAAAGATCATAGCGGTGAACAGCAAGTAACCTAATTAGCAAGTAAGCTAATTAGCCCCAACAGTCTGGGTACTCATTTTAGCGACCCCGGAAGGATGCAAGCCTGAGTTGAGCTTGGGCCCTTTTGCTCGTCTTGAACTCGCAACCTTGTGGTTTTGAGTGTATGGCTGCAGTACAGGCATTTAACCACTGCGCCACCAGGGCTCCTTTAAGTTTTAGTTTTTAAATTTTTTTTTTATCTTTTTAACAGACAGTAACAAGAGTGATTATCAGTGCAACAAGTAATGCAACAAATTCTTTTTTCAGTATTGTAACGAACAGAAGCAATGGGTTAGTTTCCAAAACCCTGTAAACAGTCTAACTATTCTTCCATCCTGGTACCCATTCAGCCTTTACATCTCTGAAATCTACACTACTGCCTTAACAACTGTTAAAAGTAGTGATGTACAGGATATTCATCAAAAAAAACATTCATGAAACCCCCCTCCAATTAAATTTAATTTTTTTTAAGTTGCTACATATGGTAAGAATAATCCTATGACATCAGAGTTTTCTCTTGCAAAGCAAATATTCCTTCCCTCTACCTCTCTCTGATTTTTATTCAGGAAAATTATGAAGGATGAGAGTTAAAGAGAAAGCTCAGTGATTATAAGTTCAGGACAACTGCACCTCCTACTCTGGATTTTTTTTTTAATTATTTCAATTTATGTTGTGAGCCAAAAAATAATGAAATACTGATTTCTGTGTCTCATATCTTCCTTTTGAGCCTGCTCAAAACATTTGAAATGTTGTGGTTCCCTGTGGTACAATGTGGAAGGTATCAAGGGAGGATACAGAAGAGGGTGAAGAGAGAACCAAATCTCCTTATTTCTGTCTGTGAGAGAGCTGTCATAGATCCAAGGAAAAGGATAATAATATAATAATATAAAAAGATTGCAAAGTGTAGGGTCTTTCCAGCTTTGCTAACATTTTACTAGATGGCAATGTTCATGTCATTTTCTTTGCCTTTGAATATCATGGATTTAAGTTTTTAGTTCAAATGTGACATCACAGTTAAAACTGGTTGAAGCAGAAGCTTTCCATGAAAATTTCTGCTGTTACTCTGTAATTGTTTTGGGGATAGAACAAGAAGGAAGGGAAAGGCAGTAATAGGAAGGAAATCACTCACCAGAAAGCTAAACTATTCTGCAGTTTTTATACAGTTGACACGAGGGAGGTCCATAAAGTTTAGAAAAATAAAAAGACAGGCCAAAAAAGGGGAAAAAATATTATATTACAGACTGGTATTTTACAAGTCTCCAGTGGAGTGGAAGTGGAAATCCTAAACCTCAGCCACCATAGGGAAAGCAACTGTGCTTTAATGAAACTACTTTCAGGAAATGGAGAATTAAAAAAAAAAATCAATTGTTGTGATGGTTCACTGCTAACATTTCTGACACACAAAGGCTTGTTGTACATTTACATATTCTGCTGTTGCCAATGGACACATTTATGCAGTTGATAAGGACCCTTGCTATTTATGCTTGAAGATGCTGGATGAATTAATGTCAGGAAGGTTGTTGGTTTGAAATAATTTATTCTGGAGTAAAATCAAAATGTGGTTTGCCATGTCCTTTGCTTAGATAAATAATAAGCGTAGTTGTTATATGAAGCATTATCCAGTTTCCTCCAAGTGTTCCCACATTTTTGTACATCCTCATTGATATTTATGTTTCCTAATGGAGGAAGGAAGTGAGTAAATGAGCATATCAGGATCTTGCTGACAAAAATGCATTAACTTCCACAAACTGCAGGCGCTGCCAAAGGACAGATTTTTCCCATTGATTAGAGTGCAGGCTATTTGATGCAACTTCACTGGTAAGTGGGAAGCAGTATAGTTTTCTCCTTCTCTTAGACAAATAGCATCCACACATTTATCCTCTCTTTGCATTGAGAGAAGTTGAAGCTAAAACTGCTTAAGTATAGCATTTGTTGGCTGCAATTCAGTGGCCACTAGCAAATCTAGATGTAATAGCAGGCTGCAACATGGTAAAGCATTGTAAGTTCAACTCTCTAAGCACTCGTATCTGGGAATCTGGCATCAAGCCTGTTTCATTTTAATCAGCAGCTGTTTTAAAGGTCTAGATCTAGGCTTTGAGTCATGCTTGGTGGAAAAGCATGGGAATCAATGGGGTAAATTAGTCATAATCATGAATATTATTGTTAGTTTTAACTACAGTAGATCTATTGCATAAATTAAATGTACCTGCATGTGATTCACTAGTCAAAAATGGATTCAGCAGATCTCCTCCAGCTGGGAGTAACCAATATGATTCAAAATCCCATGGGTTTTACTCTAAGCATGATTAGTTTTTGCCAGCACATAATCCAAGCAAAACCAGTAAAACCACTCACCATGAGACTAAGGTGCGTTACAGTCCACCCTAAAGTGGGCAGTCTGCCGCCGCCGCCATTAGCTACGCTGAAAAGCCTCAGCGGCCAGACCGTGAGGCTTCCCAGCGCAGCTAAAAAGGAGCGCCGAAATGGCGCTCCTTTTTGGCCCCCAGAAGTGATGCTGCGAGGCGCGCACACGTGGCGTCAATTCCGCCGTGCCATGTCCGGACATTGTGCCTCTGGGACGTAAATATGGTGGCGCCCGTGTGGACAGGCGCAGCCATTTACTACGTGCTCTGCACGTCCTAGGAACAGGGCCAGTTAGGAAGGTGAGACCCTTCCTAACCCTAGCACGCCCCTTCCTAACTCTAGCACGCGCGGAGTGCGTAGTAAATGGTGGTGTGTAACGTGCCTAAGGCTCCATACAGACAGACCAAAATAAAGTTGCACATTGGAGATATGCTGTTTAAATGATGTATGCATCCCAAGAAGCCACACCAAAGCCATGCTCCAGTCCTTAGGACTGGCAAACCTTTTCATTCTGAATTGACCTGATATCTTTATTTTTAAGATGCTGATTTTTAGTCTTGAGCAACAGGCATTTTTATATTGAGTTGGCACCAATTGTAAGAAAACTTTAAGGTTTATGACTTTAAATTGATGATCAATCTGGGTTCTCCATGGCTTTAAGCACTGGCCTTGATACATGATGAAGCACCAACTCATCAAGTCCTTTTGATAAAATGTTATCAATAAGAATCCAAAGCATGAGCTAACAGAAAAAGTTTAGATATAGAGAGCAGGATATAAAATAGCCAGAAATATTTACTTGATGATGAATGGTTTTTACATCATAACCTCTGCTTCACACATCCCTCCCATAAACAAACAAACAACATATCAAAACATAAAAAAGATACTGATATCACAGCCACACCACATGACTGGATATAGCCATGGATTAGAACTATCTAAATACAGAATATGTATAAACTATATGAACTGCAAAGTGTAATGATTCCATCTTGATCAATAACCTGGGTGGTGATTTGTGTGATGAGAGAGAAGTAGTATCAGACCTGTGGGAGTGGTAGGGGTGGTAATGAAGTCTCCTTTGGTCCTTCAGCTCAGACTGCAGATGCCAGCCATGGATTCCATAACAGATCATGCTGCATGAGGGATATTTTCTGCTGTGCCTATGTATTTATTATATTTACACATTTCCTCCAAAGAGCTCAAAGTAGACTATATGGGATTGCCCATTTTATATCCTTTGAGATGTGTTAGCCTGAGTGATTTGTCTAGAAAGCTTTACAGTTACACAAATCAAGTTCTAGACCTCCACAGAATGTAAATGTCTGGATGGCAGGATCTTTCTGTCTAATAAAATCTGTTTATACATATAATATGTACAAAAGTATTTTCCAGTGAAACAAGGTTCAGATGAACATCTATTGATATGTTGTGTGCCTCAAAGACAATTCTGACTTATAGTGACCCTATCATGGAGGTTTTTGGCAAGATTTGTTTAGAGGAGATTTGTCATTGTCTTCCCCTGAGGCTAATGTAATCCAGTATGTTTCATGGCTGAGCAGGAATCAAACCCTGGTCTCTAGCTTTGGAGTCCAACTCTCAAACCATCATGCCATCTCTCTTCCATTCATATAAGACATGTTGTTGATATTTTGTATACTGCCTTTCCCCTCAGAGCTTGAAATCAAGTTAGATAGAAGTGGCTACAATGTTATTTACTTAGTTATTGGATTTATATCCCACCTTTCTCCCAAAATGGGATATAAGGCAGCTTACAATAATTTATAATAATGGTGGTTATGATGTAAATATAGTATTATTACAAAACAAAAATGTTGGGTTTTTTAAAGAGGTGCGACATTTAAAAAAAGCCTAGAAGAGGTATGTGCGTGTGTGCATGCGTGGGAACCCTTCCAAATTAAATCTACAAAATAGACTTCTCACTTCTAATTGGCTCAGTTGTGCATGAAGAATGAGGAGTGATTGTTTGTTACTGTTCTGTAAGGGCTGTCTTTAAGCTCTGCCATGCTGAAGTACTCTACTTGAAAAGAAAGCAGTTTGTAACTGCAAAGCCTGGTCACACGCTCACTTCTTGTCTGCCTTTGTTAACATCAGGAAAGCCTAAGAAGGACCGACAGAGTGAGAGAATTAGAATCAAGGGGATCCATCTCCGATCAGCCTTCTGAAGTGCACTGACCCTCTTAAATTTGTTTACCATTTTGACCTTTTGAAAATTAAACTCTTACCTTTTTATCTGTGGACAGTGAAACATGGAGACAAAATTGTGAGCTAAGTATAAGCTGATCAAAGATTCATTAAGAACAAGTGGCAAATAGCATATCAAGTTAAATGTACTACACCATTAGATGGCTAAAAGAGTAGCTTCAATAAATTGAATTGTCTCCACAGCTTATGTTACAAAAGGAAAGATAAACAGATAAAGCAGGTGCTCTCAGAAGCTGTTGCAACTAGCAGGCAGAAAGTGTACTCCATACATAGTAATTGATCCTTAACATGTAGTAGATGCATGCACACCCTAAATAAAATATGCTGAATTAAATGTAATGCTTTATTATTAACTACATATTTGTGTACTGGGTAATATACATTCATGTATTTATGGTACACTACTTTTTTATCTTATTTATTTTTCCTGCATTTTGTTAGAATCCACCAAATATACACTGTATTTTCCAGAGTGGAAATGCACGGCTTAGATTAATATGTTATTATTCATGTATAATGGGTAATATAAAAAGAATTCCTATATTTTCTATCCAATAGCCTAAAAATGCCACCCCCCCTTTTTTTGACAAGGTATCTCTATTTTAGTCAGGTATCAGGTATCTTCACCATCTGTATGCCTGTTTCCTCAGAATTAAGAATAAGGAAATTATATATAAGATTGCAGCCTTGATGTTTTGAAATGGTTAACACATTAAATTATAACCATGAGGTGTTTAAGGACTACATCATGACTTTACGCTACTGACAGGCTTGGTTCTTCGATTAATATTCACAAACTATCAGGTGTAAAACAATGAAGTGGGTTCATTGGATAGAAGAACACTTTATTAAATAATAAAGTGAACAGCTTATAATTATTTTTAGGTGAGAATTGATATCCTCTGAAAAACCTGCTAATGATTCCTTTTTATATGCTAAGACTCCCTCAAGGTTACTTTATAATGAGACTCGAAGATAACTAAAATAATGCTAGGCAAGCTGGAATTCAGATGCCTTCACAGATGACAAGTTTATACATTATTGTAAAATATTTCCAGTGTAGGCCATCATCCAAGGAATTTCTTTTGCATGCTTAAAAATAGACACTGGCTTGCCAAGCACATCATGCATGCAACTTGAATATGGTTCCTGAATAAGTCATGTCTTGACAATTTATTTACCCTGCACACAGAAGGCTATTTCATGCAGCTAATTGTCCACATAGGTTATACAAAATGTGTTGGGTGAACTGTACACAATATGCATTTCTTCTTTGTTAGAAGCTTTCTTGATCCTGATTGCATTGTTTTCATTAGAATCCATCAAAGCGCACATCCATACAGGATGAAATATGGCATTCATTTCCTCATTCCTACCTTGGCAATTTTAGGAAAATGAGAAAAAATGTGGAAATGTGGAGACAAGAACTGCTTTTCTAATCAAGTTTCTCTATGTGAGCTGTGTTCCTAGAATGGGTTGTGGCTGAACAATGTAGGCAGAACAGACATTCCATTGGGAGTTTATAGACTACACTGTGATGTTTGACCCAAAAATTACTATTTTGAGTTACCATTTGAGCCTTAGCTGACTGAGACTTATAGCACAAAAATCTCTCCTCCCTTCCTCAGCTCTTTGTATGGGGGATGACTTGGACATATGTATAATATACTAAACTTCTTTGTAGGTTACTTTTTTTGTATATCACTTTTCTCATACTTTGTAAGCCAGAAGGGTCCATACCAGAGATGGGGATGGGTGCCCCCAACATCCCCATTTCCCCCCCAAAAAACCACTAGGGTATGTAGGGAGGACTTTTAATGATTTTAAGATGGAAAAATGGGGCACAGAGTGGGGTGTGTCTTCTCTTCCAAGGTACCACAGTAAATCAGTGTGGCTGCCCAGCTCTTGACAGTTCCTGACCCTTTGTCTATACATACAGCATATTACAAAGTAAAACTATGGACTGTGCTAGACACTACAATAATAAAGTAACACTTTGCCAATTTAGTTAACATCCCAGCTTTCCTCACAGACATGCCAGCACAGCTACTAACTGGTATAAAAGACAGTACAACACTCAAATAGCATCAAATAATTAGTCTAAGATCATAAATATATTTTAGGTACAATAAGAGCATCACCAACTCCCCCCCCAAAAGCAGAAGCTAAGCAATAAAGCTAAAGATGAGCAAACTTTTCAAAATGAAGCTTAGTTTACCATCTGAGAACTTACACAAATAAATAGATTTTCAGCCGCTGCTAAATCTGAAGTGGGTGAGTGGATCAATGAAGAGAGGGTGTTCCATAAACATTGGGGCTACCACTAAGAAAGCCAGGTTGTCTGAGGTTGCCTTGTGACTCATTAAAAGCATCACAAGCAGGGTCTCCCTGGCTAATCTTCAGTCCTGAGTTTATTGGTACTGCGGAATTAGTTCTTCAAATATCTGGTCCTGGGCTATTCAGGACTTGAATTGGGCTCTGGAAATTACCAACAGCCAGTGTAGAGTTTTTAACACAAGTATGATAGCCTTACTTCTCACTGTCACTATCAGCACATTGACAGGAGCATTATATACTAGCTGTAATCTTTGGTATACCTTCAAAAGACCACTATATCACCCTGAATACAACTGATCTCTATGAACTTTGGAATAAAGGCTATCCAGACTTTTATCTGGAGTCAAACACATTCTATGCATACAGATGTTTCTTGGGTCTCTCTCAGCCATTCCTTGGTGAGACTTGGAAATAATCTTGCCTGAACAGCCTGGCATTAAGGAGTAAGCAAGAATGTTGCATTCAATGGCTAATTTAGGGAAACGTCCCCAAATTCCTGGTTTTGTAAAGTTGGCTTGCTGATCCTATACTGCTTCCAGGCATGGGTAGGCCAGATAATACGTGAGCTAGATGAAGAAATAGATTGGGATAATGTAGTCATATAAATGGTCCTGCAGTTTCTGGAATACTGAGTGAAACTTGCATGACATGGCCACCCTTCACATGGGTTCCTAGCCAGGCTTTCAAAGGAGTATGGCAGAACAATTACTGTCAAAGGTGTGGCAGGATTTGTAGCCAGATACATGGGTATTGAATTTTTATACTACTCATACCAGTGTATAGGTTTAGGTAAATGGTAGGTGTAAAACTTTTGAAATAGGGCCACAAACAACTCCCAGGGCCCTCATTCTTTTTTTTTTTTTTTAATGGTAGCACTGAATGCCCCTCATCAGCTTTAAGAGACAATGTATTCCCTTGCAAGAGGGAAGGCTGGTTCTCTGTGTCCGTTTTGGTTGGATGAGTTCTTAAATGTATAAACTGTGAGCCACCTCTGTGGGCCACTGGGGGGTTGAGTTAGAAGCCTAATTCTATATAACTACTGGCAGAGGCATTACATTTGAAAGGGATCTAGGAGTCCAAGTAGAACACAAATTGAACATGTGTCAACAGTGTGATGGGGCAGCTAAACAGGCCAATGCAATTTTAGGCTGCATTAATAGAAGTATAGTGTCTAGATCAAGGGAAGTAATAGTGCCACTCTATTCTGCTTTGGTCAGGCTCCACCTGGAATACTGTATTCAGTTCTGGGCATCACAATTCAAAAAGGATGTGGAGAAACTGGAGCATGTACAAAGGAGGGCAACTAAAATGGTGAACTGGAAACCATGCCCTATGAGGAGTGACTTAGGGAGCTGGATATGTTTAGCCTGGAGAAGAGATGCTTAAGAGGTGATATGATAGCCCTGTTTAAATATTAGAAAGAATGTCCTGTCGAGGAGGGAGCAAGTTTGTTTTCTGCTGCTCCAGAGAACCATTGGACCTGGACCTGGAACAATCGATGCAAGCTGCAGGAATAGATATTCCACCTCAACATTAGGAAGAACTTCCTGACAGTAAGGGCTGTTTGACAATGGAACACACTCCCTCAGAGTGTGGTGGAGTCTCCCTCCTTGGAGGTTTGTAAACAGAGGCTGGATGGCTATCTGTCAGGTATGCTTTGTTGAGAGTTCCTGCATGGCAGGGGGTTGGACTGGATGGTCCCTGTGGTCTATTCCAACTCTATGAGTCTATGTTCCTTCATATTTCAGTCTTGGAAGAAGCTTTTATTCTAGTGGACAGTAACTATATATGAAGTTGAAGGCTTTCATGGCCGGCATCCATAGTTTTTTGTGGGTTTTCGGGCTATGTGGCCATGTTCTAGCAGAGTTTCTTCCTGATGTTTCACCAGCATCTGTGGCTGGCATCTTCAGAGAATGTTTTAGATAGTTTTATTCCAGGTCACTTCCTCTTTAAAGTAGGTTTCTTCAGTGCCCCAATGGCCCAGAGATGGTTGAAAGAATACAAAAAATCCTCCATGTCTTCTAGGGAGTGTTATCTTTCTTTCATCTCTGTGGGGCCAATGTGGTCCCTTAATATCTGACAGCTTCCCACTCCTGCTTTAAAACATGGATTGCATTAAAAGATCACTCAGCTTTAAAAGTTGGCCTAGTGTTCAACTGGGGAAAAATGAAAAAAGAAGTCACAGCAACTTGAAGGGTGAGATGAATTCGGTTAGAACAGGCCATCTTTTAAACCCATTGTATCCCACCAATCCCCCTTTCCCCCTTGCCCTCTTTCCTAACAGCAATTGACCACCCTCCCATGTAATTCCATCAGTTCTTACATTTAT